>NC_051452.1:5852411-6034597 GCF_001649575.2 Kryptolebias marmoratus | reverse complement strand
CTCCATCTTCATTTGCCTAGCGCTGTGACGCGAGAACACACTCTACAGCTGTTCCCCTGTTGATCAATTAAAAACATGCTTTGGTGAAATAATTAGCTGACATTTGCTCCTACTTAACAGATGTTTCTCTGGGTTCTGCCTGCAAAAGAAGTCTAAAGGTGGAGGAATGCTGGGGGGGTGCATGAGTGCTGTTCGGTGATGTGTCGGAGCAAAAGGGGAGGAGGCCATTTGCACATTTTTCTCTGCAGAAGAAAAGGTTTCTCTGCTCACTTTTCAAAGTTGTGTACATCTTTTAATGCAATTATGAGAGGTGGGCCCCTCGCTGAAACGATTTGAATACTAATTTGAGCGTTGATCATCATAGTTAACCATCGTTTACATAATTACCCTGTAATTAGCATCACATTACAGCAATATTATTGGCATTAAGCATTTAATTAAACCCAAATATGGACTGTTGCATTGCTTTGTTTGTGTTTGTCTGCGCTTCTGTCATCTTTTTTTTATTTTGTTTTGTTTTGAAGCAAAGTAAATCCAATGCTCCTGTGCTCTGATTGCTGCTTTCCAAAACAAGGATTTTCACTTGGCTACTTTTGGCTGCCTTTGAAGGCTCCTGGAGTTCGAATATTGATTCATCTTTCACTTAGAAAACAAACAAAACTGAGCGCGGCGCGCTGCTTCACACAGAAGGAACGATCGTATGTGCTCTGTCCTCTCCTTCATCATCATTAATCAAATCTGCTCGAGTTTCTCCGTCGTCTGTGAAGCATCTTCAGCAGTGAGGTGAAAGTTTAAACACACACACACAGAAGTTGAGGTGCAGCTCCCCGAACGGCGCTGCTTGTCAGGATTAGAGCAACGGGGGCTGTAAAATCTACGCCTGATGAGGTGACTCGCTCTCCCTCTCAGCTTCAGCGCCTTACAGATTTGCCCACCTCTGCGGAACCTTTTCCCCTCACGCCGCCGCCGCCGTGCTTCGGTGCGGCTCCCTTCTTTAAAGTCCACATTGAAGTGCATGCTTCAGTGCCGCACATCCTCCTGAAGTTTATGTTTTAGACTAAATTGGCTGATTTTGTTACCAGTCAGGTGAAGCTCTTGAGGAATTTCTCCTTAAAGCAGCTTCTCAAAAACGACTTTTTTTTTAAAAGAGAAGAGGGGAAAAAATCAACACAAGCAGGTGCGAAAGGTTTAACCGACTCTGTCAGCTAATCCCCAAGGTATTTAATGAAGTTTTTCTCTTAAACCATCCCTGCTAATACTCAGGAGCTGTTCTGTTGCACTGGAACTGGCAGCCGTGGAGCAATGATAAGATTATTTTTTCCACCTGTAATGGAGGTTTTAGGGGATAGGTCTTCTATTTGTGAAATGAGTGATTTACATTTGCAGTTTTCCTCAGCCTCTGGCTGTTCTTTGTGAGTGGAAAGACTCAAACGTACAGAGTGTATAGTGGGTTTTATTGAGAGGCGGACTGCTAAACTGTTGTGGGAAATGCCTGCAGAGCTGGATGTGTTTGAGCTCCCCCTAACCTTTTTGTGTGGTCTTATTTCGATGATTTTCATCTTTTGTCTTGTCTGATTTATTAGCTCACTTCCGCCCGAGGCTGCACACACACACACATGCACAACAAAAGCAAACAAAAAGGACGCCAAAAGAAAAATCTCACGAACAAGGTTGGCTGTCAGAACATTTGGGAGCGCTGGAAAATAAAACCTCCTCGCCTGCGAATTACCTTTTTGTTTGTAATTTCAGAGGTTTTACCAAAACATTACGTGAACAGACAGGCAGGAAAGGAAGCAAAAACAAACAAACATAAAAAAAAATACATGAATTGTCCTGAGGCTACATTCTGAGCTCCAGACAGAGGAAAAACAAAATGAACTCTCAAGTTCAGGTTGAGGCGCAGCTTTGCCCCGAGGTTCTACCAATGAAAGTGTGTGTGAGTTGTGAGGAGATTGGGCCTGATTCCCCGCCCCCTCTTCTCTCACCTCACTCACACACACACACATCCTACCATCTTGCAATAAATAAAGTGACAGCACAATTTGAATTACTGCTCCCAACTTGAGCCTAGCATCCACACAGACAGACGCACATGAAAAAAAAAAACATAATTACATTCAGCGCCTCACACTTGCACTCATTCATCATAATGAGCGCAAAATCAGCAGTCTTTGTTTTACCTTCCACGTGTTCTCTGTCTGACACCATGAATATGTAGCTGTGGGTTTTTAAGTGCGGCGATATCCAGCAGGAAGAGGGGGCGAGCGCGAATGTTTATGCCCGTTTGTAGTCATGTGTCACGTTGGGTTTGGATCTTTGCCGTAAAGCCTCGGGGTCAGGTGTTAGGTTCAACACTTGTGCAGAAATCAGGATGACCTGGACCGCCTCGGGGCTGCGACACCAAACACAACAAACCCACAGAGGCAGGACGCTAATACCGCTACGGTGGAAATACGCAGGACATTAGTAGTGACAGGGTTAGGGGTTCAATTCATTGTTATATTCTTTAATAAAAAAGCCTGTAAAACAAGTTATTATTCTTATTAAGCCTACCTATCATCAAGCTAAATTCTTTAAGGGATTATTGATTTGAAGTGTTTGACTTGAAGTTAGCTCCAAGTTAGAAAACCTTCAAAACTTAACACGTCTCTTAAAGTTCCCCTCTGGCTCATGAAACGTTTAACCTGCAGATGTTGCAGATGGTTGTTTGGTAAATATTTTATTCCAGGCTTGTCTTTAAGGCAGCGGCATAAGCCTGGAGCTAACGTAAAGTAACAGATGTCATTTTGGAGTTTTTGCACCAAAATATGCCAAAATCGGTCTCAATTGGGAGCCCATTTCAAGCTTCAGATCAGATTAGGGCATTAATATAATCTCTTTAATTAGTTGGACCAAACTTGATGAGCAACAAGTTGCTGTTAATTCTTTTACCATCTTGTTTTAATGATGGAGACATCCATCTAATCTGACACGGGTTAAATTTATATAAAAGCAGGTCTTCTTGAAGGAATTCATATCTCCTGCTGGCTTGCATGAAAAAGTTCTTGTCATCTGCTGGTGCTTGGATTTAGGTTGTGGATGACTCTCAGCACCACCACACCAATTTTCAGCTCGATAGCTGGAAAGTAGAGAATGTTTCTGCCCTTTTTCTGTCAGCTCGTTGATTAGCTGGTGTGACAGTTTTGAATCTGGTTGACTCCAAAAGTTGATCAGCAGATCCAGCAGTTTTGTTAAAATTTTTCCACTGGTTCGTGAGATATTTTGCTAACAGACATACGCAGGAAGTTACATGACTGCTTGCCTTTTATCGTGGCGGGTAATAAAGTTTGCAAAAAAGTGAAACAACTTGACAAAGAACATCAAGTATATAATATATATAATAAGAAATGTTAATTAGAGAACTGACGGTCGTTTTCACTGATTTGTCTTAGAAAAAAAATATTGAAATGTTTTTAATAGTTAACTTCCTTCTATCATTATATCAATAAGAAAACTTTCTAAGTCCTCTGACTCTTGTTACATTTTGTCACTTTTTTTGTTACTTTTGTCTCATAACACGCAAACAGATCATCCTAACCAATTAAAACATGATAAATAATAACCTAATTTAACTAGAAAACATGCATCTTCTGTAAAAATAAAGTGCTGAGCTCTGAAGAAGCTGAAGCTAAGTTGTTAAATGAGAAAAAAAGCTAAATTAAAAGTTGCAAAGCGCAAGCTAAGAGCTAAATATAGCAACATTGTAGCTTGAAGCAGCTAAAGGTTAGCTAAAAGCTAAAAGTGACAAAAGGGCTACCTTTAGCAAGCCTTTTGCTGAAAGTAGCTAAATGTAGTAACATGGTAACTAGAATCAGCAAAAAGTTATCTAAAGTAGCAAAAGACTAATTAGATGCTAATCATAGCCAAAGGGTAGCTAAAAGTTTAACGTAACAAAAGATTTGCTAAAAAACTAAAAGTAGATTAAAAAAGAGCCAGTATACCAAAACACATTTCAAAATGAACAGTATTTTAGTTTTTTAAGAAATTGAAGAGATGCCAATGTATTTCTGTGTGGAAAATATTTATAAATAACGTTAAATATTCTGAAAAGTACAAAAATTACCTGAATGACCTGAATGTTTTAATATACGAGTAGCTAAAATAACACAAAGTCTTCAGAAGTTTACAAAAAATATACAGAAAAATTATTAAAGGTGGCAGTAGAATGGATGCTGACTCAGCATTTAGACAATTAAAACAGAAAACCTTCCTTCATGGCGAGTTCATCCTCTGACAGAGTGTCAGATTTGTTTCTGTACGACGACATCCACAGAAATAAAGAAAGCGCCTGAGGGGAGCAGCGTCGGCCCCTCGCTGGTTGTCCACCCGTGGCGGATCAATAGACTCGCCAAGCGTCCGACACGCTGCCTCCCTGACAGCGGCTTGCTGGAACACTGAGGCGGGAACCGGTCGAGGGGTTCGGGGTGCGCCGGTCCATTATGGCGCGTCACGACGATGAAATGAGTTGTCTCCAGCCACCAGATCGATGGCTGACATAAGAGTGTCGAGCCGCTGAGAAGGGCGGACGCCGAGGGGAAGGAGGGAGAAAAAATAAAAAAATAAAAGGAGCGCTCGCTTCCTAAAGTTATTACCTCCACCTCGCTGTCAGAAATCACGGCGTGATGCATTACATGTGTTCCCTGTTGTGTAGTGAGTGTAAGGGGTGCACAAACAGAGGGGAACGGGATGAAAAATGCAGTTTCCGCTCCATTCGTCTCTCATATACCACCGAGTTCTCGCGGACAGGCGGGAGTGTCAAGGCACACTTTTGTTTGTAAATAGGCATCACTCACAGCGATGTCTCTTTCACCACAAACTGAAAGATTTACTCTCCGCATTCTGAGCTCTTAGACGTCGTTTTCATTCATGGCCAACTTGATAAAGCTGCATCAGGATGAGGGAAGCTGTCATCGCTCTCATTAACTTCATCATTAAACGCCACTCCGGCTGATTGATGCTTTATTTAGATTTGTATGGTTTGTTTTTAGTATTTATCAACTCTTCTAATAAAACAAAAGTCTAAACTTGCACGTCAAAGCAAGGGAATGACTGATCAGGATAAACTCAATCCCATCTACACACTCGAGTGGCCGACAACAAAGCCAGAGTGGAATAACTCTTTGGCGTCAGACATCTGAATACCGATCCACTTCTTTAACGCGTGCATGTGATGATGAATAAGGCCAGGCCACGCCCCTTGAATCATTTGATGCCGATTGATCATGACACGCTAATTTTTCAGGGGTAATTTCCAAAATGCGCCTCACACATAACGTCTGGACTTATTAATAACCGGCAGAGCTTCATTGACTCATTTCTTACGCCCAACCCCCGACCCTCGTGGCGCGCGGCGTTGTTCGTCTGCTCCTGGCAATAATAAATCACGCCGTGACAAGTGCCACGCTCTTAACCTTGATGGACCGAGAATCAGCGACCCTCTTCAAATAAAGCCTGATTACGCGATTGGCATCGATCGTTGCTCTTGTCCTCTTCAGTAAGGAGGTGCTTATTCCGCTGCTTTGACCCCCGGAGTCCAGAGCAGAATTAAAATTCAAGACTTCAGTTTTTTTTTTTTATTCCATGAAGTAAAAAACAAAAGGATCTAATGAGTGTTTCACCTCCGGATTGAGAGTAATTTTACTTTAAGTTAACAAATGAAATCAGGAAAATTACTGATTGGAGGCAATAAATTCAGATTCTAAATAAACGAGCATTCATGGAAGAATTTATATCACCTGCTGTTTTACATGCCAACATTTAAACAAACATCTTGTGCAGTTTGTTAGCAGAGTATGTGTTGGGAATGACTGCACCAAATTCTAACTCGGTACCTTTAAAATCCTAAAAGTTATGGCCTTTTTTGTAGTTTAGTTGACTCTAAAATTCAATCAGTTATAGATGAACATTCAGTAATTACTTTCTGAGCGTTTCAGTAAACACGGGTCAGTGATTCATGGAATAATTTGCTATCAGACAGTCAAACACAGCGTAATAACATGATCACCCGCCTTTGAAATTGACCTTAATAGATGAATATCAAACATTTTCATCAGTACTGAGTAAAAAGAAGTCACCAGTCAGTGTTCAAGCCCAAAACAATACAAAGTAATTGACTTTATTTCAGATTTTTTTCTTTTCTAGCTGATTAGACATTATTCTTGACATCTGTATTCAGACATTATGATTTCATATAAAAAAGAGGAATTTAGACATAAAGTTGGGATCATAATAGAAAGAAAGTTGGTTTTCTGAACCAACAGTAAGCAGTTAAGGAAACCCAGGTTGGAAAGGTGTCAGAGCAGATTTGATGGTCCTGAGAAAAAGCCCGAACAGTTTGTTTTATTTTTACTTTGGTCACACTTCCTGCCCCTCCGCCTGTAAACATGAGGAGGCCAGCGAAGCCACGGGCGTGCCGACCTGTCTGTCAGTGTTACTCACAGGGGTCTGAATGCGCCGTGACAGGTGCCAATCTGTGGCGCCCGACGATAACAGTGTCACCCAGCCGGCGCTCGGAGGCGACCTTTGGAGCCGCCTTTACAGATGCCAAACATTTGAAGTTGTCGGGCTGTTTGGGAATAACAATGGCGTCGCTGCATTTGTGGAAATCCTGAAATGTGTCTCGTACGTTCTTTGCGTTTGATTTATGGGTTTTTGGAGGAAGTGATAACCTGTTAATGCTTGGACGGATTTCTTTGTGTGCATGTTTGTGTGACATTTACCTTTGCTGTCACATGATTTATGCATGAAGCTTTTGATGTTTCAAGTCTCTACTCCTGCAGTAAACAGTTAAATTCATACTTTTTCAGATTTTCACCTGTGAGATAGCCTTTAAAACAGTCAATATCCTTTTATTTGCATTTTTTTTATCCAGGATGTTGTATTTTGGTTCAATCCAGGATCAGATTGTATGCTCTTAAACAAAATTAAACCAGTTCTATACATTACCGTGTAAATGGAAATGGATTATCAGTTGAATGCTGCTTGTCAGGAGGCCCAGAAACATAAACCGTGCTCTGTTTCCCAAAGGAGACATTTGGCATTTCTGCTCACATAACTCCTTTCCTGTTTACACGAGGGTGTGTGTTTTTGGTTGGCTGAATGAAGGAGGTGGTGGGGGTTAGGAACAGGTGTCAGGAGTCTTAAAATGGCACAAAAACACACACACACCAACTCAAACACACCTACCTATATTTTACACATGAATTTTTCCCCCACAGTAAGTAACCAGTGGTCAAAAAGCATCCTGAAACGACACACCTTTACATTTCCACTGAAAAAAGGAGCAAAATATGTGCAGGAGATTGATAAAATTCAACCAAATGTTGCATCTAAACTGGGTTTGTTGATGAAAGCTTCAAGTTGTCAGAAAAAACAAATAAATTTTTTGGTTTTGGTTTTTAGTATCGCTCTCTTTCTGTCTAATCAACAAGGGAACTGGTTGCGTTAAAGTCTTAAATGATGTTTCTGATTGTTGCTGTAGCTCAGCGATAAAGTGTTTCATTTGGAAATTTGTGGAAAAAGGCCAGGGCAGGGCTGTTTAAACTGCTAGAGTTTGTGTGAGTGGATAATGTTACATGCATTAAGATAAAAAAACAAATAGCATGTATGAACGAGACACGCAGATCCACACCATAAAAGGTAGCAGTTGCTCAGCTTCAGTGCAGATAAATGGGAACAAATCTATTGCCAGTTGTGGAGCCCTGCAGTTTGTGAGCCTTTTTTTTGTTTTTGTCATTGTTGAGGACATAAATCAAGGAAAATGTGGTGTGTTTCTAACAGTTTAAAATCAGTTTGCTACAGGCCAGCATAAGAATTGGTGTGCAAACAATAACCCAGCCAATTGTCTTTTGGTCAAAGTAAAACAGTTACAGTTTAGCATTAACTGATTAGTTGGATAACACCAAGGAACTTGGCAGAAAATGCAAAATCCTGCAAATTCTGTCATGCAAGTATGAGTTTTAAGAGGCCTTAAAAGAACTTAGTTATTTCAAAGTTATTTGAATCAGAACTTGTTTTATTTTTAGAAAAAAAAAACTGTCAAAAGAAGATTTTACAGTCTTGTTGCACCACGTAGGTTAGTCGCTGTTAGATTGAGATAAATCCCTCTAACACTCCTAATTAAATTAAAAACAAAAATTGGCAACAAAAAAAAAGGCACTGATAATTTTACTTTACTATAGTTGTAGGTCTTTCTTTCATCCTAACGTTATTGAGTTTGGAAGATGTGTTTTAGACAAGTTTGTCTTTTCTGGAAATATTTAAAATGTCCAATTTTTTAACAATTAAGATTAGGAGTTATCTCAGCATAAATGGTCAGTGAACACGTGAGTCTACCAGCCAAACCAAACAAAACGCCAACCATTCAACCTGCCAATCAACCAATAAACCAATCAACCAACTCGCCAACATGCCGATCCACAAATCAGCTAACCAAACCTAAGATTTCCCATCAGCCAATCAATTAAATAACTTGCCAACCATCCAATCACTCAGCATACTAATCAAATAATTAACCAAACAAATAAATCAACCAACCTCTGCTGGGGTTTTGATGATTCAGCGTATTGTGAGTCCTGTCAGTGGACGTTAACAGATGGTAGAATCCTCCACCTGTTTCTGAGAAGTCGTGTCTCTTTACTCATATTTGAAGTGTTGACTGTTTTTCTGTCTGTCTTACGATCACAACAGCAACAAATTTATAGTGATATCTCAAGATTTCAACCTTGTTTGTACTTTTCAACTCTGCAGCAGCTTAAACCGACTTTTTTAAATCTTTCTAGTTAACGTTATTATTTAACTTTTTTTAACTTTATTGTTTTTGTTTGGTTTATTCTGCAAAATTAGAATTTCTGTTAGTATAGTTTGGGGGAATAATTGTCATTCAATTCAACTTGTTCCAAAGCATCATCAACATGAAAATATATAAATGAATATCGGATTTTTTTTACCCTTTTGTAATATCTGATGAACATCTGTTAGTTCTGAGTAGTTGTATGTGTGTGTGTGTGCTGGTTGAGTGGTTGCTACTTCATATACTCACACACACACACACACACACACACACAGAGAAAAGTCCAGCCCTGTCTTCTTCCTCTTGTTTTCAGGCTTCTCTCTCAGCAGATTTCCCTTCACAAGCGTCTCTGCTCCTCCCACACACTGGAGATCAATTTGTCTTGCCGACAGGAATCCATATTTTTCTCATCTGAGGTACTACTTCTTCCAGAACTTCCTCCCTATCACCACCCCCTAGTCCACCCCACCATCAGCCTTCTGCAACTGTCCATCCACCCTCCAACCTCGCCCTCCTCCAACCAGCTGAATCAGCTCTCGGCCCTTCATCACACACACACACACACACAACTAAAATCCAAATGTTTCATCCCTGTATACCTGCGTGTCTAAGCAGAAAACACAAGACGTGTGCTCTCATACTGCTCCGCTGAAAAACCTAAACCATCCTCCTCCACTTGTTTAATTTCCAGTGTCTGATGAGTGAACGCCGGCCCTCGCGGCTGCTTTCCAAAGGTGTTCCATCACTCTGCGGCAAAAAGCTGAAGGGGTGAAAAACAAATGCACTCAGAAGTGGGGAGAGGGAGAAAAAGTAAAGAAGACTTGATGTCAACAGGGGAGTGCATGAGGAAGAGAGGCATTTTATAGCACATTTTTCTCTCACCGTTGTCTACCTTGGTTTGAGGAAAGACTGGCAAGCTCCCTTGTGGCGGCCGTTGCGATCAATACTACACAAGAGTTGAATTAGACCTGAAGTGGAGCGCACATCTACCTTAGGGGAAGCTGAGGCCGACCTGAAATCCCTTGAACATTTACTTTCTTTCCACCGAGTTAACCAATAACTGGATGAAATGAGAGGGAAAAGAGCAGCTGTCTTTCCTGTTTCTTATCTCTTCTTCTTTTTCTTTTTTTTTTCCTCCACCGTCTTCATTTCTGTCTCCTCTTGTCGTCCTCGCTTCTCGCCGTCGCTCTCGGCACTCAAACTCTCAGTATCTGTTTTGCCTTAAAAGAGTCACTTGAGCAGAAATAAAATGCACAATTAGCTGATATCCAGAAGAAATGGGACACACATGCACATGTGCAAGAAATGCATGCATGTGGAAGCACTGTGCACATTCTTTCATATAGCTTTAATTTAATCATGCACTCTTGGTGACACTGACCCAAGCTTTAGCAGCACAAATGTTTTTCATATCCAGACAGGTAGATTTTCATGTTTTGAAGTTGTAAATGACCATCTTTCAGTTGTACCGGCACTAAATACCTCTCAGTTCCACTTAGTTTGACGTTCATTGTTTTTTATTAAACAGTTAAATTTTTAGCCACAGATTAATTGGACTGTTTTCATGTTTATGAGAGGAAATTGACACCAACTCTTTGAATCTTTCATGCGTTTGCAGGGTCGTTACCCACTGAGCATCATCATCATGATCATCGAGAGCCTTCAGCCCACCTCTCCTGCACCTGCCTCCCCTTCGACGGGTGAACCAGGTAGGTGCCTCTCCCCCTGCCAAATGCCTCCCACTGAATTTGGGTCAGTAACACACACCATACAATCAATAAAAGGCACTCAGTGCAGCTGACGCCCTCTCACACCTGATACTTCGCCCAAACGCCCTACAACTCACCCCCTCACACGACACACACTTACCCCAACCTGGCGAGGGACCAATTACCCAACCGGAGGGAATTACCCAGAGTCCCCCTCTTGTCTGGAGTGATATCTCCAAGGATTACAGGTACTTAGCTCCCATTATGTCTGCTCTATTACCTGCTCCTGCCTCTTAACACAACCTCCTTTGTGTTTGCCTGTTTGCACAACAATCCCTCCCATCGGCCAACTACCTTTTCACTTCTCAATGAGTGCTTTGTAGGGTTGGAGAAAGGTGTGTGGATGTTCAGGAGTGTGTGTGAACATAGAAGAGGGCACACACATGCACAGTATTCTTACACACTTCTCTCCCCAGGTACAAGCTGTCTTATTTAGTGGATTTTCATGCTTACAGTTTTTCTAAACACACGTTTGTTTTCTCACATCATTAGTTTCTCTCTCCACACCATCAACGGTGTCAGATACACGCAGTCCTTTTGTAATATGGCATACAAACATTTGCTTTGCCGAGAAGTAGAAGTTGGATGTAAAAATCTGTGGCAAAAGATGGAAGATGTTAAGGATTTTAGGCAAGTTTAGGCAGAATGGGAGGGGGGAAAACGTCTTGCAGAACTTTATCCTGAAAATGTGAATTACTTGGAAAACTTCTTTGAGAAAAGAAATGTAAAACCTCTGGTTTCAGTCCTATTGTGTTAACTTTTTATCTCTCGTTTCTATGCCAGCATCAGATATTTGCAAGATGATGTTGGTTCTAACTTTAAGTGACTTTTTACAAGTTTGCACTTTAAAGTTCAATTCAATATTTAGAGGAATAAAAAAATGTCAGAATACTTTACAAAAGTCACAGCTATGTTTGACAAAAAAGAACCAGCTTAGGTCATTTTAGACCTGGCTTTGAATTATAAACCAGACGTTTTATAAAAGATGTTGAAAATGACTGAAACGATTGATGGAGTAAATGAATGATTTTTATTAGATATATGTGAAAAGTGGTGATCAGTTCGTACTTTATTGTTCTATCTGCTTGATGTGCAAAATGTTGGTTGAAATCATCAGGGATCTCGGACCTGATTTGGGTGAGAAAAAGTCTGGTCTCAGAGCAGTTTTCCATTCTTCTTTGTGCTACACTAATTTCATTCAGACATTTTACAAATTTGACTGACAATTTCTTGTTGTTTAGTCAACAACTATACTCACACTTTTCTTTGCATATGGACCTTTAAACACCTCTGGTTGAGGTATTTAATACTTTAATTTACTTTGTGCAGTGTTTATGGTAGTTTTTTTTTTTAAATTTTGTAGTTTTTAAAATGAGTTACTTATGGTGTTTTATTTTACTACAAAAAATTACTAAAATAAGTAAAGTCCAATAAGCTGGAGAACAACAATCTGAATGATAATGAAGTATAACCATTTGTGTTAATTTTGCTAGTTTTAATAAACTGCCACTTTATATTTTATTATTATAATAAAAAAGCAACTAACTTCTTCAAGTTTTTAGTACTACAACCATTTGGTTTATTCTTCATGTTCAGTGATATTATAAGTTGAGCCCAGTCGGGTTTCTGTACTAAAATGATACTTTCTACCTCACTGACAAGAATCAGTTTTTGGACCCGGTAATTCAGCCTCAACACAGGAGTAAACGATTAACACGTCTTTATTAAATGACAACCAGACAGCTACACGTAGCAGCAGGGTCACCGATTGTCATTCTGGGGAGAGAGAGGACAGCTCAGTGATCCACACAAGAACCAGGAAGTGTTCACAGGCAGCAGGAGTTTCACTAACCTGGATGGTGGAGTGGCGAGAAGTTGAAACGGTAACTTGTGGAGTAATGACAAAGCAGAGTCCAGGAATGAGAGCGAGAATCAACGCTGGCAGCAGGTAGGCCACAGGGGACAAACCAAGCTCGAGGTCAGTCAGGCGGGGGTCGAGGCCGGGAGATCCGAGATCCGAGAGCCGAGAACAGAGCACAGGGAGTAGGTCCGAGAATGCTGGAGAATTACTTGCTGGTTGACGTTCATAATCTGGCACTGAGGAACAGCAGAGGAGGAGGATACATGACATGAATGACATGAAACAGGCAGATGTGATCAAGACGTGAAAGGCCCTTATGAGCGACTTATCAACGATGTGGCAGGCAGGTACCCATGACCACTCCTCCGGACCATACCCCTCCCAGTCGACCAGGTAATGGATGGACCTCCCCCAGCGCCTGCATTTGAGAAGGCGACGGTATAGACTGGCCCCACATCGAGGAACCGGGCAGGTGGCGGGGGCCTGGAAGAGGGCAAAAACCTTGAAGTGGAGATGGGCTTGATCTTAGAGACATGAAAGGTTGGGTGAATTCTCATGGAGGTGGGTAATTGGAGATGGACAGCCACAGGATTGATAATCTTAGAAATGGAGAACGGGTCCACAAAACGAGGAGCCAACTTCTTACTTTCCACCCGGTGGGGAAGATCCTTTGTAGACAGGCAAACCTTCTGACCTTTTAAGTAGGTGGGAGCTGGAATCCTACACCGGAGACTAGGTCAGAGGGTAGGCCGTGGAGCCTAAATACTTCTTTCGCCAAGATCTGGCTGAGCTCCTTAGACGTGGGCAACTTGGGTAGAGGAACCAGGTGAGTCATTTTAGAGAAGCGATCGACAATGGTAAGTATGGTGGTATTGCCTTCAGAAGGTGGTAGTCCAGTAATGAAGTCCATGGAGATATGGGACCATGGGCGATGAGGTATAGGGAGAGGATAGAGAAGGCCTGCAGGAGGTTGGCGTGAAGGTTTGGCCTGGGAACAGACCCGACAGGCTGCTACAAACTCTTGCACATCCTTGATGAGTCTTTTCCACCAGAAATGGGACTGAACCACTTCTAAGGTCTTGGGCACCCCTGGGTGACAGAATAAACGAGACATATGACAAAATTTGAGTACCTTGGGGACCATATGTTCGGGGACGAAGAGTCGATGAGGTGGGCAGTCCTGTGGTGTCTCTTGATGTCGGTTGGCCTCTGCCACCCTATTCTCGATTGCGAGGTGAGTAACTGCTAGACGAGCAGACCTGGGTAAAATGAAGTCAGTTGGAGGACTGGACTTGATCATTGGTTCATGAATTCTGGACAGAGCATCGGGTTTGGTATTCTTGGTGCCAGGCCTATAAGACGGTGAAAAAAAAAATGTGAGAAGAAAAGAGCCCACCTAGCCTGTCTGGGGTTCAACCACTTGGCCGTCTTTCGATATAGCAAATTTTTGTGGTCTGTCCAAACCACGAACGGTTCCTTAGCCCCCTCAAGCCATTGCCTCCATTCTTCCAGGGCTAGTTTGACTGCTAGCAGCTCACGATCACCAACATCGTAGTTGCGCCCCGCAGAGGACAGACTTCAGGAAAAAAATTCACAAGGATGTGTCTTGTTATCATCATACCTCTGACTCAAGACAGCACCTACACCTGTGTCGGAGGCATCCACCTCCATGATGAACTGTCGGGAGAGGTCCAGAGAGTGAAGCACAGGAGCAGAGGTGAACAGGTGCTTGAGTTTCTTGAAGGCCTGGTCTGTGGAAGGATTCCATTTAAACTGAGATTTTGAGGAGGTGAGTGTGTGAAGGGGGAAGACCACTATACTATAATTGCGGATAAACCGGCGGTAGAAATTAGCAAAGCCCAGAAATCTTTGGAGCTGCTTCCTTTCTCTAGGAACAGGCTAATCCAGGACCGCTGAGATTTTACATGGCTCCATGGACAACTGATTGGGGGAAATCACGAACCCCAGAAAAGAAGTTGTGGATACGTGAAATTCACACTTCTCTGCCATTACAAATAAATTATTCTGGAGCAGGCGGAGAAGTACTGAGCGAACCTGGGTGATGTGAGTGCGGAGACTGTTAGAAAAAATCAGAATGTAGTCTAAATAGACAAACACAAACTGACCAATCATGTCTCTCAGGACATCATTTACTAATGCCTGAAAAACTGCAGGGGCATTAGTCAGCCCGAAAGGCATGACAATATATTCATAATGGCCGGTAGGGGTGTTGAAGGCCATCTTCCACTCATCTCCCTCACGGATCCGCACGAGGTGGTAAGCATTTCTTAGATCCAATTTAGTAAAAATGGTGGCCCCCCTGAATGCGTTCAAATGCGGTGTTCATTAGGGGTAAAGGGTAGCGATTCTTCACCGTGATGTCATTGAGGCCCCGAAAGTCGATGCATGGACGTAAGGTCCCATCCTTCTTGCCGATGAAGAGGAACCCTGCCCATGCCGGTGAAGAGGATGGACGGATGATGCCAGCTTTGAGGGCCTCACTGATGTAGTCTCTCATGGCTTTTTCTTCTGGACCGGAAAGGGAGTACAATTGACCCTTGGGGGGACAAGTTCCGGGCAGAAGATCAATGGCACAGTCGTAAGGTCGATGAGGTGGCAAAGAGGTGGCTCGATGTTTGCTAAACACCTCTCTCAGGTCATGGTATTGTTCCAGAACTTGCGAGATGTCCGGTTCCTCTTGTAGGTGTCTGGAGCTGGCTGTTTCGGGGGTCTTTGCGCCTCGGAGGCAGGTCGACAGGCAGTGAGAGCTCCAGCCCAGCACCTCTCCACGAGTCTTGTCCAGGTGTGGGTTGTGGAGATTTAACCAGGTGGCGCCCAGGATGATGGGGATGTCAGGTGAGTTGATTATTAAAAACGTGATGGATTCATGGTGATTTCCCCCGATTATCAGTCTGACTGGTTCAGTCTGGAGCTCGACCTGATGAAGAGCATGACCGTCAATAGCTTGAACCTCAGTGTTCCTCATACTTTGCTTTAATCTGAGTTTGAGTGACCGGGCTAATCCAGCATCCATAAACCCTGTGTCCGCACCAGAGTCAACAAACACTGCCTGGAGGTAAGGTCGTTCATTAACTAGGATCTGTGCTTGTAAGGTAACCAGGCGAGACGGGCTAGCTGCTCTCCTCTGATTGAACAGAGCACTTCTAATCCCTGAAGGTACTGACCTCTTCACCGGACATGTGCGAAGCTGATGTTCTGCGCTGCCACAGTAGAAGCAGAGTCCGTCCCTCATCGTCCGTTCCCTCTCTGATGTGGACAATCTGGACCGACCGATCTGCATGGGCTCCTGAGGGGGAGAAGGAAGTCGACCAGGTGTTGGGCACGACTCGGGAGAATTAACCAGAAACCGATTAGGCTGCTCTGTAGCTCTCTCCTGCCTCCTTTCACAAAGCCTTTGGTCAATTCGAGCCGCCAATGATTCTAAGTCGGCCAGACCCCTGGGAGGATCTCTGGTTGAGAGTTCATCCTTAATCAGATTGTTTAATCCCTGGTAGAAAGTGTCACAAAGCGCTTTGTTGTTCCACCCAGTCTTAGATGCTAAGGCATGAAAGTCAATGATGTATTCGTTAACGCGTTTGCTGCCTTGTTTAATTCTCCATAACCCCCTTACTGCTTCTCTTTCAGGCGGAGAGGGATCAAACACCCGAATAAGCTCTCGAGCAAAGCTCCAATAGTCATAGCAAAGGGGCGAATCCTGTTGCCACTCTGCTGTGCCCCAGATGTTAGCTCTCAGGTCTCAGATCTTACATATTACAAAGACTACCCTAGCTCGTTCTGATGGAAACGAGGATGGTTGTAATTCGAAATTAATTTCACATTGCGTAAGGAACGGGCGGCACCGACTGGACTCACCTCCAAAAGCCTCCGGAGGGAGTACACAAGGCTCATGAAGGGAGGTGACATGGTACTGCTGAGGCTACTGACCGGTTTGAACCTCCTGAACTGCGGAGGGCGCTGTGGCAACTGACATCTTGGTTAACAATGACGTCATCTCCTGAACGTTAGCTTCTAGCTTTGAGATAGCACCTTCCACACTAGCGCGCCACTCCTGTGAGGGCGACAGGTTCACAATGGCCAGATTATACTGACAAGAATCAGTTTTTGGACCCGTTAATTCAGGCTCATCACAGGAGTAAACAATTAACACGTCTTTATTAAATGACAACCAGACAGCTAAACGTAGTAGCAGGGTCACCAATCGCCTTTCTGGGGAGAGAGAGGACAGCTCAGAGATCCACACAAGAACCAGGAAGTGTTCATAGGCAGCAGGAGTTTCACTAACCTGGATGGTGGAGTGGCGAGGAGTGGAAATGGTAACTTGTGGAGTAATGGCCAAGCAGAGTCCAGGAATGAGAGGGAGAATCAATGCTGGCAGAAGGTAGGCCACAGGGGACAAACCAAGCTTGAGGTCAGACAGGCGGGGGTCAAGGCCGGTAGATCCGAGAGCCGAGAACAAAGCCGAGGGAGCAGGCAGGTCCACGTCCAAGAAGCAGGCAGGGGTCGATGTCCGGGTGTCCGAGATCCAGCAGGTGTCCTACAGGGGGCAAGGCGTAGGAGGAAATCCGAGAGACATGAAAGGGTTCAAGGCACAGGGAGTCGGTCCGAGAATGCAGGAGAATTACTTGCTGGTTGGCATTCATAATCTGGCACTGAGGGAGAGCAGAGGAGGAGGATATATAGGGCTTGGCCCAGGTGTAAGGAACGTAATTAGGAGAGGAATGCAGGTGACCAGAATGAGCATAATTACAGACGTGACGTGACATCAAACAGGCAGACGTGATCATTACAGTACCCAAATGTTTTAAATGTTATGTGAAGACATGTCAGTAACTTTATCCTTGGCTTTAATTTAAATCGGTTACAGTATTTACATATTTATGGTGATTTACTTTTACTCTGCTGAATTTTCACCCGAGGTAAAGTGCATTTAGTTGAATTGAATATTTTCCTTGTCGTTGCACCTCTGCCTCACACAGATGTGTGCACACACAGATATGCAAACAGATTTTCTTTGCGTACCCTCATTTGCAGATCATGTCAACACACCTGTATGCGCACTTCGCTGCGTTCCCATTTTCTCCGCAGACGTGCTCGCACCGACAAATTATCTCTTTGTTTCCTTACACAGACAGATTCTATCCCTGTCAGAAAGACACTTTCTCTGAGTACTGTCATAAACACTCAGTCAGTACACACACACACAACCTCTCAGACAAGAGGTAAGCTGATCTCTCTGACAGACAGACGACTGGCAGCTTGGAGAGCCGAGGGCGCTGAGAAGGTAATTACCCGTGACAGACGTACCTGTGTAGGTTTCACCTCCTCCCCGCCTCACTCCAACCTGCACTTATCACAGTTACCATCTCACCGCAGCCACTGAGGAGAATTAATTGGAAGATCAAGGTGTTTTATGGATCGATTTCATGTCGCTTCTGTTTTTTTTTCCCTCCTCCTTTGTGAGTGCAGAGTCACTACTTTGCCTCTGGAGGCGCTGCTCTGAGCTGCGTGTGAAGAAGTGGATTTCTGGGAAGCTGATTTTATCCGTCTGTGGTGTTTTAATCTAGAAAGATTTTATAAAAATGTGTTAAACATTTGAAAGGGGATGTAAAGAAGTCCGTGATAGATGTTAACATTGTAAAAGAGTCATGTTTAATTTTAGAAAACAGTCATATTTTTGTTTAATTAAAACATGCAGTGAGCAAGAATCAAATCAGATGTCAAGTTTATAATGTAAATGTACCAGATTCAGCAAGTTTACACTGACTAATATTCATCTGTGCTGATGAAAAAAAGTTCAGAACATAGAGAATAAAAGTACTTCATCTTAGTTTAACCCACACACACAGATTTTCTTTATGAAATGTATTTATCGTAGGGGGATACGCATATTTAAAACAAAGGTTGACACATTTAATGAGGTTTTTGCCAAGTTATGAAACTGTTAGATATGATTTTAGAATAATATTAGTATGACTTTTTTATTGTAATGTTTTCAAGTCTTGTGATTATAGTTTCGGTTTCTTTGTTTGTGTGCAACTTGTCAGATCTTAATTCATATACATACAGTCATGGCATTCATATACAATATTTACAATTACAACAGCCTGGATTTCTAATTACAGTGCTTGAAAGGATCATACACAGAGATTTACTGATGTTAAAAAAGAAATGTGGCTTACATAACCAGCTGGTAATGTTGATCGTTGAAGCAGATCTTTTTCTGCTTGTCTTTTCGATATAAATATAACAGTGTCATCAGCATACAGTGATATCAGCATAGATGTATGTTGAAAGTAGTTTCCTGGAGTTTTTTGAAACTATTTTGAATTAGGATGTAAATAATTTTGACATTGCTTTTTTTTTTTTTAACCAAGAGACAAAATGGCCTCTACAGCTGTGCTGAATGCCAAGCTTTTTTTTATTAGTTGTCGTCTCGCTTCCTTAGGTTTTATTTTGTGTGAGTATTTGTTCTTCATTTAGTTTACTCTTTGTCTCTCTGTTATATTTACACAATCTGGTCACTTAGGTGCACTCAGATGTAATTTGGTGCAACATATTTGCTACAAATAACTATTTAAAAGCTTTGCCATGTTTTCCTTTTGATAAATGCACATTTGTTAAGAATATCACCGAGTCAGCATCAGATGTTGGTCTACTGCATATTTCTTTGTATATTTTTAATAGACAGACTTTTATAGACTTCTGAAAAGTGAATATTTAGGAATGGAGGAATTTCTTTTGATACTATATGCAAATATATTGGGTTACAAATTGGCCCATTTTTACCTGCTTGGTTAAAAATGAGCTTCAAAAACATTATCACTTTATAACTAACTTTAGATTTTACTGATTTTTCTTAGCAATGTTTGTGCTTGAGGTGAACAAAAATGTTCCAAATGCTGAAACACTTTCCCTTCTTTTTAACTATCAAATTACCAAAGTTTTACAGGTAAATTTCCTAAAGGATTACTTTGAATTTTACTGGAAATATTTATTTTTGGGTTTTGTTTATTTTGCCAGATGTTTCGTTCACCTATAGGGTTTGCTTAAATTATAAATATTATTCAGTTTAAACCACAAATAAACAGAAAGTTGCTTCTTTCCTGGAAGTCACACTTGGACCAAGCTGATATTTGCACATTGAAACTGTGCAAAAAGCATGAATACGTACACCTACAGTTCCTGCAAACATCTATGTTCTGTTAATAATTTCATTTCTCTATTAGCCAGGTGTTAAAGGATCCCTGGGGTCACATTTCATCAGGAATCAACAACCTGTAATAAACACCAACTTACTTTCTTTTCTTTTACCCCCATCAACCACAACCATCTGGCATCCGGCCACAAAAATAGGCTCTAAAGCGTTGGTAACAATTAGTAGCTGCTGTACCGGAGGACCACACAACAACCCACCTGATTTTCATACCGTTACCCCCCCTACACACACACACACACAGCCTCGCACACGCATACACACCCACCCTCATCAGGACGCTATCAATAGCCCGACACCTGTTTCCTGCCAACGCTAGCAAGGGCCTCTATGGCTGCACCTGTATGTGCTTACACAAGAGCCTCGAGAGGAGTATTTATGTGGATGGGACTGCAAGGCTGATATCAGGCTCTGCTAATGCAATCACAGGAAGGACAGGGAACACTTGACGAGTGTGAAGCAAGCCAACGGTGGGATGAATTAACACGAATCAAGTCAGGATGTGGATTCTCAAAAGATTCTCAAATGGGGGTATCGTTAGACCCTAAAATGACTATTCAGATGATTAAAATGATTGGTGTGCATGTAATCTCAGAGGAAAATAGAATAAAAGGAACAATAAAAACTTCTATGAGGCTTTTTCCAATGGTGTAAAGTTATCCAGCTGCTCATATCATTTTTATTTTTAAGTAGCCACTCGTCTGTTTGGAAACAAATTTTCACACCTGCTCGTTTTCTCTTGCATTCAGCGTCTTCAGTAATGGCACCACTTGATTTTTGCCAACTTTTTTTGTGTTATTCTCCTTTTCTAGCGCGTTCTACCAACCAAACTGCTTCAAACAAGACGGAGCGAGGCTCAAAAGCACATGCTCCACAAACCTCATTGAGTCATTTAGTCTCCCAAAAAGTCAGCCATCCATTACCTCAAAACTAAACACATACAGTCGAGGAAGAAACTGCAGAGTCAAGCATGGAAGGGCAGGTGATTAATGCCAACACAGTGTTTCCCAGTTCGTGGCCAAAGTGTTATTGATTTGATTTTGGAGGGGCGAGAAAAAGGTTAGCATTTCCAGGCTTTGGTTTGAGGTTGGCAGAATGTGATGGGAGGAGTAATGACCCCTCCCTCGTCAGGAGCAGCTACTGAAGCGATCAACCAGGAAATGGAAACAATCCCCAGCCAGGCGTCGAGCAACTTTCTGTCCTTTGCACTGCCGATATGTGTGAAGTGGACAATCACCGACTATTGAGCGCCACATAGCCCTGCACCTATCAGCCATTAAAGGTTTTAAAAGGCTAAAACTGCAACACGGATATGTGTAATGCGAAGACTATGGGTGGATTTGGGATTCCTTCTGTGGCTTTCTTGAGATTGTTGAAAATTGCTGGAATTTGGCTTAAAGAATGTATTTGTATGAAGTAAAATTAGTCTCATAACTGTCACACATATGGATTACATGGTTTACAAATGTGTGCTTTATTTTGGGTATTACTTTGGGTAATTGCAAAGGTGCTCTTAAAACTTTGCACGTTGTCCACATATAGTCCATTTAATGCTAGTGCCTGTTAGCATTCCCCCCAAAAATGTCTGCAATAATGTTTTAGGTACTTTCAATTCTCTCAAAAGTTTTTAAGTAGTTTAGGTGCTTCCCCCCCAAAAAAGGTTGTAATTATTTTTAGGAATGAAAAGTTATTTTGTGTTTATCTAGCAAACTTTCGGTTAAATATTTTTATTTTGTGGCTTTCTGTGACTTGATCTGCGCCGTTTCTTTATTTATTTTTTTATGATTACTGAAATACAAATTGAGCGTATTTCTCATCAGAGTGGAAGCTGCAAGCTGAAGAAAATTAATAAAATCCAAAGCATGAAAAACACACAAATAAATGAGATTCGTTCAAAGCAGGGTAAGACATGTTCCCTCGTACGTCAGGTACATGACGAGATCACAGTCTGAGAGTCGAGTTAATTTTCATTCCCCCATCCACCCACCATCCCTCCATACTCTTGTCATTTTCAGGGAAAAAGGTGGCACAGCCATATGACAGTAATTAACAACTGACAAAAATATACCCTCCCTTAACATGAGGTGGGAAATCACAAACGCCAGAGTTATTTTCTCATTAATTTACCAGCTCTGCTCTCTTTTACGTTCACAGAAAGCAAATGCTCTACCTGGAGTATGAGCTCAGTAAGGCAGTTTGTCTGAGAGGTATTTCTGTTTGATTATGATGAGATATATTTTTAAACCAAACAGATTTACTATACGAAGATTGTTAGATTAAAGGATGGGAAAACTGCATTTGGCACTAGTTACAAATAAAAAAAATCAGATTCCAAACTCAAAAACCTCCTCTACCTGAGTCTAAACCATGAACTTTTTCTCTTTTTCATATTGGTTATGTTTCTCATTGCCAGCACCTTCCAAACTAAAACAAAGAGAATGAAAACCACCCAGAATTAGTCACATGCAGGTTATCCTTCGACAGAAACAACACCTGACACACAAAGCAAGTTCTCCACGAAGTTACCGTTTTGCCCCCACTTTCTGCAACTCCCCTCAAGAATCCTGCATCAGATTGAGGGGATAGGTGCCATTACGCCTGCATATTTAAAACCACCTAAATGTGTGGAGCAGGTGGCGCACAATGCACTCTTGTTGTTATTTGGTTCGTGCAGTCAAGATGGCAGATTTCGTAATGCTTTCCAATGGCACATAACAGGAAGAAGCCTCGCAGGACTGCCAAGAACAATTTCACCGGGAGCCAAAGAAGAGCAGCAGGCTGAAGACCATACCTTTCTGTACAAAAGAGACCGAGGAAGGAGGATGTCTCAAAATGCACAGTGTGGGATAGTAAATCTTTTAACGGCCAGGACTGTTAGCTGAATTCTGAGAAGCTTTTTGTTCACCAGTGAAACACGGTCAATGCAGATTTTTACAAAGAAAAGACAAAGTATTATTGAGGAAAGAGACTTTTTTGTTTTATTGTTTTCTATCATTTCGTGTATGAGCACTAAACTGGGAGAAAAAACTTGAATATTATCTTTTTACCTGACTTTTACAAGTGCAGCATTGTTTGAAGTCAAAATTTGCTTCACCTTTAACATAAAATAAATCCATAATGCCTCTGACCCACTCCTTACCCCTTAAGCCATGAAATCTGTGTGCTATAACTGAAACCTTGCAGAGAAAAGCCAAACCTAAAGAGAGCTGGAGATTTTGTCTTTTGTTTAAAACTTAGTTATTTCCACTGCTCTTTTTTTGGAGATCTTGTGTTCGAACTAACAATCATGCCCACCTGCAGCTCTGCATTTTTTTCTTCGATGCCACACAAGCTATTTAACTTTTTTTTTGGCTTAGGAAATTATTCTTTTGGCTTTGTTTGCAGTCTCTTCATCCATCTTGAGCTTTATGTTTAAGAAAATCTGCAGAATTTTAATTGTGAAAAAGTGGGTAGTCCTATCTACATGTATAAAAGTGTGCACAGACATCTGTGCATTAGAAATTTTAATGAATGTGATATTAAACCCACATGCGCAAACTAATTTCCCCACCTTTAATCCTCCTCTAAATGCCTACAAACAACCATAAACACGTACCTTTGTCGTCTCGTGCTGCTATGAAAAAGAGTCTGAAATCAAAGCGCTGAGCATGATTATAGAAATCATAAAAAAAATTCAATTTGGTCATTCATCCTCTGAAATGAGTAAAAACAGAAAATGTTTGTCACATTTATAGTTAATTTAGTCGGTAAAAATGTCAGTGTGACATGTATGAATCTAATTTAACACAAAATATGTGTTTTTGTAAGCGACCGTAAAGTGGAAACTGGGAAGTGTATCATTATGAGCCCATCTGAGTCAAACAGATTTGGGAGAAGGAGAGTGAGACCATCAGTGTCTTCATGCTGATCAGATCTCCAACTGTGGATAGCCAACAGTTTGGTCAGTTTATCATAAAGGCTGCGCTGAAGCCAGCAGAAAGAAAGTTCAAAAGTACCAAACTTATTTGCATTCAGTTAAAGACGATGTTGACATAAGTTGTACGTTAAATTTCTAATGTTGTAGAGTAAATAAGAAATGACAGTGACAAACACTTCATTAGTTTTTAAACTAATTGGACATTTGTTTTGATGGTTTTTGTAAAGTGGGCGTTTTATTTTTAAGACTTTTAAGATTTTAAATCCCTCATTTTGTTGGTACCTTTCTCAGACATTTAAAAAATATGTTAAAAAGAGAATTATTTGTTTTTAATTAAGTTTTCCACCATATTCAGAACCTAAATCCTGTTAATTATGAACGTGTGACCGTTTATCTGAGACACAAAATAAGAAAAAGCGCACAACACAAAAAACTTCCCCCGACTTGAACATAGAGACGACTCAGGGACGTAATCCAGGCTTTTATTTCATGACTTTAAAGAGTTTGAGGCAAGTTAGAAAGATCAGGATGTTTTCCACTGCTGCAGTCATGGTACCACTATCAGTAACTGCTTTAATAAAATAAAACATACTCATGTTTTAACAGAAAGGCAAAAAAAACGCTTGTAAAATCATTTCATTTAACATTACATATTAGAGTGGTAAAGAATATTGTAAGTTTACATCAGCAGCTGCCTACATCGTTAGAATAAATGAAATTAACTGAAACAAGATACTCAGAGTGACTAAGATTTGACAAAAACGTAGCTAAAGCCTTAGTAAAAAAAATAAATAAATGAAACTGACAATCTAGTCTTGGACAGTTCTTTTGGAGAAGTCTCGTTGCTCTGTGGAGGAACTCGGCAGGGATTCGTGTCTCATCCGCCCATTCAAATAAGCCCACAGATGTCAAGAGGACTCCCCCACCAACGCCACACACACATTCGACCCACCTCCAACACTGTTTGTGATGAAATCTAACACTTGGAAGAGGAGAAGTGGACAGACCACCTGTGCATCCAATTGTTCAGCATTTGCAGACACACAGGAGAGAAAAGAGAGACGATGAAGAGAGGGGAAAATGGACAGAGGAATCAAAGTCGCACAAGAACACACACACACCGTGATTCACACGTGCAAATACAGAGAAGAAAGGAATTTGAAAGACACAGAAAATTAGTTGCTATAAGTTTTTGGGTTACTTTAAATGATGAACATAGTTGGGCTTTTCTAACATGTTTTGTTTTTAAATTTGTTGTATTTCTATGCACTAAATAAGTGTTATACAAGAAACAATCTTGAGTGACTTCATATTTAGTTTAAAAAAACACAAGCAGTTGATTTTTATGTGTGCGCACCTTGTTAAGTACACACAAGGTGCACAAACACTTACACAAGAAGAGAACAATGATGTCTTTGAAACAAAGCTGCAAAGAAAAGGACAGGCTGAGTACTGGAAGATGACAGTAAAGAGACACAAACGCACAATCGCACATCCACACACGCACACACTCTGCCTCCTCGTGCTGCTTGTCACACAAACAAGAAAGGAACAGATACTACTTAGAAACGAGCCCTGACATCGCTTGTCACACAGTCAGAGGCCTTGATCAGGATTTGCTCACAGGACCTCCTACTCAGCAAACACACACAAACACACACAGGATCCTTCAACCGGGGGTTAAAAAAGCTTGGAGCCACGATGGAGAAAAAGGGGGAACCCGGCAACATCTGCAGTCTCCGTTGTTGATAGCGTTGCTGCCAGCTTGGAGTCAGATCACAGGGCTGGAGATGCTGCAGTCTGGGCTCTACCTCTTGGCCAGCCTCCCCCATCCTCAGATCCATACTTCCAAACCTCCTAGCTACCACCTGTTAGTTAATTTGCACCAACGAAAAAGGACACCGTGATACTCTGAAGTTAAACTCCTTCTCTCTGTCTCCTCTTTCTTCTTTGTGGGCATCTCTCATTTTGTCTGTCTTACCCCCCACACCCCACCACCCTCTTGGAGGTTCGGTACACCCACAACAGCGTTTTTCCGGACTTGGAAAGGTTCAGGGCAATGTTTTTTTCCCCCCATCTTTGCCCTGAGTTGCTGCTTTGATGTGAGAAGACTGGAGTCACAAATCCTTGTCCATTTACCATCAGCGAGAGTCCCCTAACTCAGGGCTTGGCAGAACCCCATATGGCTAATGATTTGAGATACTTTAATTAGGCCAAAAATTGGTCTAAAGATGCAGTTGCACCCCCAGTCTTCCAGAGCCTCCCGTGCTAAAGAGGTAAATAGACTAAATTTCTGTGTCACAGAAATTTTAGAAGAGTAATTTTTTTAGTTTTATGTCTTTCAGCATTTGGTAATTTCGTGCCACAGGGCCACATGTGGGCGTGGCCTGTTTCTGAAGCAGTCCTATTGGGCCAAATGCCTTATGTGTCAGCTGATGAATTAGTGAAAATCTGAAAGAGCTGCTGAATTTTGGGTTTCATGTAAAAATGCTGGATATCACAGATTGGGCCTTGGTGCCAAAGCACCATTCTGTCACATCCCCTTCTTAACTAGTGAACTAAATACCTTTTAAATTTCATCTTAAGCGTGGTTATTATAACTCACAAGAAATTACTCTTTTTATTGTCTCTTAAATAAAAATTTTAAAAAAGGTTTTGCTAAGAAATGGACAAAAACACTGACAAAGCATGGATAGAAAAAGTGAATCGAAAAAGTCAAGACTTTAACACGTCATGCTGAGGTTTCAGACAAAGATCTATATTGAGAAGTGAAGTTGTAGCCATTTTGATCAAACCTTGAAAATGCACAATCTCACGTGATATCAAGAGAAGTCGCGCTCAAAGTGTGTGTTGTGAAGGACTCTCAGCAACTACTACAATGAATTTTAGGCAGTAGCAGCCATCTTTAATTGGACTGACTTCAAAAGATAACGGTAAAGTTTTAACAACAGATCTTGCCTGATCAGGTGACACTCAGAGACTAAGTTTGGCATGACTCTCAGCTACTAACACGCCAAATTTGAGCTCAGTAGCTGTGAATCTGACTGCGTTACATGAATTTTTGTGTTTGGTAAGTTGGCTGATCTGTGGCGGCCATATTTTATGGGGCTGACTCCAACGGTTAATTATTACTTACTGAGAGTTTCATTTAAATTGATTCAGCGGTTCTTGAATTATTTTGCTAATGACAGATAAGCATGCATGCATAAGCAAAAACATTATTGCCCTTTTGCCTCTGTTAAATATTGACACTTCATTTGGAATGTGAAATTTAGCAACACACTTTAAGTCAAGGTTTGAGCTCAACAAGTTACTATTTTACACCCATGTGGTTTCCCAGCAATAGATAGCACACTTTTTTGTGTCAACATTGATTTTTCTTCCCCCCTCTGCCCTACTCTCCTTTTAATAGACAAGTGGATGCTTCAAAGCCCCCTGTTTGCCCAAAGCAAGCTTGAAATTCTCTCTTTTCAAAGCTGCACTGCTTCTTTGTTGTTACCATTCTTTGTCTCATCTGGTAAGGGTGAGGGAAAGACGAAATCTTCAGAAGGTACCAAAGGTAGCTCATGAAATCCCTCCCATGTAGGTGTGTGAAGTTCTGATAGTTGTGTCAGACTTGAAATCGATACGATCCCCCTCCTTAAGCCCGACAAACATGTGCTTTGCGCTGCCAAAGACAAGGTATTTCCAGACTTTAAATCAAAAACCACAACTTTCTCCGAGCCGTGCCAAACAACAATGCAACAACTTTTAAAAAGTGTTCACAGAAGTCTGGAGTTGTTGTTTCCTTCAAGTCTTCTGCTGTCTGCTCAATTACAAGTTGTTGCTTCTTTCTTTCTGTCTGGCTGTCGCCCTCTCTGTCTGTCTCCCACCGTCTCACTCTCCTCTCAGTCTACTGTGAGGTGTTAAAAAGGAACCAATGGGGGATCTGGGCTCCATTATGCAGGTCTGTTCCTGTGCTTTCTCTTGCCGCCTCTTCGCACCTCATATTGCATTTTTGCCCATTGAGACGCACACACATCCACACAATCTTTGACACATGCACAGAACCGCACATATGCAGAGGGAATTGAACTTTGGCAGCCTCTGTGCATCTTGTGCCAGGTGTAAGGCTAAGAGGTGCCTAACTTCTTCTACTCTCCCTCGGGCCATACAGGCATGTTGGAAAAGAAAAAAGTGGTTGAGTGATGCAGGCATCCATTACATGCTGTGTGGGCGATGCTACTGCTGGGTTTTTGTTCGTCTCTGCTCTGTTTCTGCTCAGAGGATGGAGTTTCGAGTAAAGAGTGAAGGTGTTGCATAAAGCTCTGCATGTGAAGGAATAATAAGTCTCTGTCAGATCTATTGTGATCCCAAAGTAAAATAGCAAAGTCTTCCCTTAATATTGTGCACTTAAAATCTCTGATATTCTGTTGACTTTTTTTCTTTTCTGCCCATGACCAACAATGTAATCCGTCAGAAATAATTGTATTTTAGCAATACAATATTCTCTAATAAATTACTAATGTGCTTATACAAATTAAAGGCCTTCATTCCTTAAAGGAATGCATATCACCCGCCGCTTTTCATGTCAGAGTTGTAGATAAAGATCATCTCTGAGAAGGGATGAAGTTATCGCAGTTTTGATCAAACCTTGTAAAATCCAAACCTTCAAAAATCCTACCAGATGTATTAGTTCTCAAAGTATGTGTTGTTAATGACTGTCAGCTACTACCACACCAAACTTTAGCTCAGTATCTGTAAAACTGACTGTGTTATGGCCACTTTTGTCTTTGCTTAGTTGTGGCAGCCATCTTGAACGTGGTTGACTCTAAAGGCTCTTCGGTGGTAGATGTACATCCAATTTCATTCAAATCCTCCCAGGTGTTTATATATATTTTGGTAACACAACAACCAGTCACACACACACTAACATGGGCAAAACACTACCGCCATTTTCCCTTGAAATAAAAATAAATTGCTAAAGCTATTAAATACTGTTTTTCTGCTTAAAAATAATTTGAAGGTTTTGGTGAATATAAGGCAGGCATATCTGTGGGCAGAACAGCTTTGTTACACTTGGACCTTTTGTCTATAAGCTTACCACAACAGGGCTGCCTTTTTTACATTAAAGGTACTTTTCTTTAAGAACAACTCTAGTTGATCCCAAAAAAGTTGACCAGAATGTTATGTTAACTGTTAAACAGCACTGATATATTTGCAGGACAAAATAGTAGGACCTTAATTCTTTTTGTGATAGGAAGACACAAGTAAAAACTCTCCTGAGGTGCAGATCACTGGCTTCACTTGTAAAAAAAAAAAAGTCTTTATTGCATCAACATTTTGGCCATTAAGGCTTTTCCCAGGATCAGTGAATCATATATCATACTATTGGACACTTTTTAAAGGTAAACACTCTATACACGCATCTGTTGGTAATTAACTCCTCCAATTAGGGTGGGAAAACCATTCAGAGGGCCTTCAAACAATCCAAAACAATATTACAGTGCAGCTGATTCAAACTAAAGTGAAACAAGCCACAGAAAAATAAAAACAATACACATAAAATACCTAATACAGTAAATAAAGTTGTTCATTCTGTGTCAGCTTTGAATAATAAACCAATATACATTTATCACCAAGAAAAAAAAACAAATTAGCCTCATAGTTTGCCCTTCAGTTTCCCTGATTTCTAAAGATAGACATCAGAATTAGTCTAAAAATCCAGAAGTAATTAATTTCTAACCCATGTGGTAATTTTTTAAGGTTAATTGTTCTTCAGCATCACTTTAGGAGTGTCAAAGGTTACTCTTAGTGCACGAAGCTCTAAATCAACAGAGTGCAGTATAAAGGAAGTGGATACCACACATCTTTAATAAAATTAATTTTCAGTGGATTAAGTATCACCTGATGAAGGTCATTTCAGTATTTGAATATCATTTGAATGATCTGGATGTGCTGAATGGTTTGTTACACAGATTCATCTGGGAAGTCCTGTTGGAAGGTGTTCAGGAAAGGATTGGCACCTTCAACAGATACTTGGCAGGTGATTAGATGAACCCTTTGTTCACAACCATCTATCATTACCAAACCTCGGCCAATCAGATCAAAGAACAAAAATCACCAGAGCTCGTTGGTAAAGTGAAACCTTTGCTGAAGCCAGTTGGAAAAAGAGTAAAAACTTATTTTCAGTTTAAAGTGAACTTTGTTGTCACCGGTTCTTTCATTAAAAAAATTACTCAGAACTTGATTTAAATGATTTTTAGGATCATTGGGGTTTATTATCAGCTGCTTTTCTTGGTCACCGATTGGTCCAGAACCATTCTTCTTCAGTGCAGACACAAACCTTGAAGACAGGTAAAATAAAGTTTTATCTCCTGTGAGGAATTCTGGTTCTTTCCAATAAAAATAAAACTGATTCAATATGGCTTAGTCAGTTTAACATATATTGTGCTAAAGTTTGTTGTGGTAGTAGCTGACAGTCATCTCCAGCACATATTCTGCACTCAAAAAGATCCTTTTTCTTTAGATTTTTGCAAATTCAAACAGAGTGTTCATAGTTCTATTGGAACTACAGGGAAGCAAAGAAATCGACTGAATGTTGTCGAGCACAGCGGTACTCAAACTTAAAGCAGATAAATATTCAGATAAACACTACATGCAGTAGATTCAGCTTACTTAACATCTATATTTCTGTTGGGTACATCAGTGTTTGTAGCTGCATATCTCTGTATAACTTCAAAGCACACTGGAGGATTCACTGTAAGATACACTTATAGTTTTAAACTCACACTGTGAGCTCTCTTCAAGTACAGTATCTCACATTCTCCCCAAGCGGCACTTCCAGGAAATGAAAGTCGACATTTACCATCCTGCCCACATCCAGACCTGCTCGTACGACTCGAGACCGACTTTCCCGATTCAATTCCTCACATGAATAATGCATGGCGCCCCCACTACCTGTTTCAGTGTGTGCATGTAGGGTCACAGAGGCCGAGCCAACACACATGAAAGTGCACGCACGGTCGGCCTCTGAGGTTTGACCCCGTGCACACATACCTACAGTACATCCACACACAAGTACAGTAAACACACCCATATGTTCACACACAGGCAAACAAAGCCCACACACATTCAGTTTGTACCTTAAAGGCAAGGTTGGGGGTTGAAGTGAGCACTGCTGGCAATAAGGTGAGCAGCTGTGCAGCTCTGTGGATGAAAGACGAGCATCAGGAGGCCTGCACTCTGTGCTTTTGTGTCGGGCTTGAATTTGTGTGAGCTGCGTTTTTGTGGGCTTTAAGTGAACCTGTTAAATTTTCTGAGAAGATATGTTTGTCTGTGGATTTACAGTTTCATGTTGTTGCAAAGTTGCTTTTTTTGTGATCTTTTGAGCATAATTTTGATATTGATATATATTGATTTTCAGTTGTATATATTGAGTTACATTATAAAATATCTAATATTATGCCCCTAAAAGTGAGTTAACAAAGCCTTTGACCATTTAGAGAAATTGATGACCTCAAAGCTATAAAAAAAAAAAGAAAATATTTATTACATTTCTGCACAAAGACATTGTGGAATAGACATGGAAAGGTTTGGATTTGCTTGAGGCTGGACTAAGAAAATATATTAACCAAAGAAAATGATGTTAGTCATTTTCCAGTAGTATATCTGCAGTAAGAGCCATTAATGACTGGCCAGTATTAACATATTTACAAGTAAACAGGTCTTAAACTGGTGCTACTGGTGAGGGGATCCATAACAGATTTGCAAAAATGTAGAAAATATAAAATCAAACAGTAGCTCATATGTGTCGTTCCATTCAGTTTCAGTTAGTTTATTTCTATAGCTCCAATTCACAATAAAGGTTATATCACAACACAATCCAGAAAGGCAAATTCAATTACATACAGTCCGTCCATGCTGTCTGTCTCTTGCGGATAATGTGAGGAAGGCCCTGAACCAGTCCATTTATTTTGTTTATTTGTTTGTTTAAAGTGACTGCACATTCATGACCATTGGTTTCCTCTAGAAATGTGTCAGATTTATCCATGAGGACTAATTTTCATCAGTAGTCTCTGGCAGGTTGGTTGTTTAAAAAAAACCAAACAGGTTAATGATGATCAAAGGTTGGATTTGTCCAAATGTTGGACGTCTACATGGCACATTAGTTACCTTCAGTGGAGGCCCTCATACCAGTTCTACTTCCATCACGGAGCTACAGCCAATTCAGTCAAGTTTTATCACAATACAAAAAATGCAATCCCCTGTTTAGGACATGAGTGGTGTGGGAAACAGTGGAGAGAAATGACTCGTTTTTACCAGGAAGAACCCTCCAGCAGGAACTGAGATCAGGATGTGGAGCCTCCTGGGGATTCAGAGGCTGTATGGAATCTGTCCATCTTCATAGCTCTCTTCATCAGTGGTCTAATTTCATCTTCTTCGAAAAAGAGTTTGAAGGGATATGATGGATCATGTACACTGGGGACAGATTCTGCTGCATTAACAGGTCGGCACTAGCATTACATACCACTCATTGCTCCTAATTTAAGATATTTTTATGAAGTACTTGTAATATTTGTATTTAGTTTGTTTTGGTGTCAGTTTTTGATCGTATGGTCTTTGTTCTTTAGTTACTTTGTTCATGAGCATATACAGTATGCTTGTATATATAGTGTGTGTGTGTGTGTGTGTGAGAGAGAGATTCAGGGTGGTGTGGAATGCCTGAAGCTGTTCTCTCCTTTTCTTGCAACCTGAATCCTTTTGGAAAAGGGAAGCGAAGTGCACACAAGTGAGATGATCAAATAAATCAGCTGGATTTGTCTCCTCTGTCTGAAACATGAATATTAAGCACATTAGGATCATGGGTGAAAGTAAACACGTCGTGCTCGTAATCCCCAGTGATCTGCAGGTCACTTTGGGTTTGTGTAGCCGGGGAGATGAGTATTTACTCAAACATGTGAGGCGTTTAGGTGACGCTCTCCATCCTCTCTGACTCACTGATTGTAACAGTAAAAGGAGGCAACAGTGCCCCGCCCCCACACGTCTTCTGGACGGTGATGCAGCCCCCCTCTGGGCCAATCAGTAACAAATATGTCAGTTTGTGCCGATGTGTAATTGGGGGTGATCCCCAGTGACAAATAATGTTATATTGAGAAAGCCAGAATCCATAGTTTTACCCAAATCGAATCAAAAATGTTAAAAATAAGACTTGGCAGAGAGATGAGCAAACTAATGAATATGATAATTTATAAGGAGATAATTTTAGTGTTCCGGGCAAATTGCTTGCATGAATTTTTCTTGTCTTTTTTGGTGTCTGTTTTTGTGTGTACAGTACAGACACGATGAACGAGTCAGTGTTGGAGGTGCGAAGTGCAGAGTGAGGCCAAGACAGAGAGCCGCATTAGCATGAGCGTTTTCAACAGCTTCTTTTTCCTGCAGACGGATCTTAACGCTAAAAAATGATCAAAAATCAAGTGGATTACAGCTGGTATTTCTTTCTAAAGGCGACAGAAATCTGCAGCTCGAATTCTATATAAAGCCAGAATTCCTTGTAGGAATGCATATTACCCGCCACCTTCCATGGCAAAGTTTTAAACAAAGATCTTCTGTGATCTGTTAGTGCTCAGGCTTGGTGACTAGGAGGACTCAAATGTAGATGTAAATTCAATGATCACCTTCTGAGAGTTTCAATAAAAATAAATTTGTAATTCTGCTAGTAATTCTAGCACAGAATAATAAAAAAAGCAGATTTCTGACTTAAGAGAAGAAGCTGAACCCCACTCATTCGTGATTAAAAATAAATAGCCTCATTGCCTACACATTGTTCAAATTCCTGCCCAGAAACAAAGATCAGATGTTCAGGCAGAAATAAAAGAAGCAGACGCTCTATTCTCTACGTGTTTGCTTCCTCTTTGTGTTTATTTTCTCCCTTCCCGATCTGCTCCTGGCTCTCAGGTTCGCCGCGCAGCACGGCGACCTGTGCAACACCTTCCCCAGGCCAGATGGCGATGTCGAAGGCGACGAGAGCAGCAGAAATCTGCCAGAGCAATCTGCCGCAAGCAGGTGTCAGCTAATTGTCTCAGAGAGCTCAGGCAGCGGCGGGCACGTGCCAGCTCTACCTGGGTGGAAACAAATATCTTCATTAGCTTGCGTTTTGTCGAGGGAGAATTTTTTCCAAGCTCTGAAACATAATAGGCCAACCGCAGAAGAGGAGGAGGGCGATGGGCTGGAGCTGACAGCTGAACAAGTGCAGCTTTGTCTCACGGAGGAAGATCCACGTTGTTTCTGAAAGCTCCTGGTAGCAAAACACTGACAGACATAATCAAGTGAATCCAGAAGGAAATAAAGGCCTAGCTTTCCTTATCGCCAGAGTTCCACACTAAAATGATCCTATGATAGCCATTTTGGTTAAACTTTGTATTTCGTGTTGATCTGTCAGCACTCAGAGGATGTGTTGAGAATGACTGCCAGCTACTACCACATCAGATTTTTCTCAGTATCTGTAAAACGGCCATTTCTGCTTTTTATGAGGTCAGTTGGCTGAGGCGGCAGTCTCGTATTGGATTGACTCCAAAAGCCAATTAGTTGTAAATGTACGTCCAATGATTACTTTCTGACAGTTTCAAGTGGTTCATGGCTAACGCTACAGACAAACACCCAGGCAGAAACATTATTACTGCTTTGGCAAGGGGCAAAAATAAAAAGCATGAACATAGTCTATATGCTATTTAATGAAGTTCACAGAGCTTCATATCAGAGCCACACAGAGACAAAGATTGCAGTTTTATTCCTGGATATGTTGACGTCGTTTGGACGGATTTCAATGCAATTAGCCAACAGTAGAAAATCTACTCACAAGTGCAGGTGCAGAATTTCCAAATCTGTTTTTATTTATCAGCTAAATATTTCATCCCGAGACCCTTGCATCCTGTAAGCATCATTAAATCCAGCCCATGTCACCCCTTGTTATACCAGTGAAGCCCCTCTGCCAGCGCTCACACATGACGAGAACAAATTCCACATGCGCTTTTGTCATTTATTCAGGTAGCGGCTCGCCGCTTCACAGCCTCTGACATTCCCTTTGTGTATTCAGAGAAAAGGAGGGGCTCTGGGGCAGGATGTTCAGTTAGACAGCAGAGTTTCTTTTTTATTTTCTTGTCAAAAGATGTTTCAAGCTGAATCATCCAGCCATAAACTGGGAAGAAAACTGAGTCTAATTTAGGTGCTTCTCCTCCGAAAGATTTCTCAGGGAAGCTTTGTAAAATATCTTGTTACTGCACAGCACATTTTGTAATAAACTTGAGAAAAAAGTGACATTTTCTGTGAAAATACAGCATGAATTCTGAGACTTCAGTGACATTTGTTGAACCTGAACCCGAGTTGTAAAAATGTAAACAATCAGAGCGAAAGCTATAATTAGCTAGACAAACCCTAATGTCTAAAATTAGCATAACAGAATGTAAAAGACAAAATTAACAAGCATATAGCTATAAGTTCTAATTAGTAAAGCTAGAATTAGCAATACAGTAACTACAAGCTAAAATTAGCAAAACACATTTGCTAAAATCTAAAATTTGCCTGCATGAAACTTTGTTTTTATGGTTTGAGCCAAACAGCTAAAACTATCATTCCTCAACATCCAATGATCTCAGTTTAAACCTCAGTGGGTGATAAGCATTCCTTCAAGGATTGACGGGTCTTTATTTAAATATATTTAATCTTTTAAACCTATAGATTCTTGCTGCTTCTGGTTGCATCAGTCCAGATGCGCCCTACAGTGAGCTTCCCGCTTTGAGACCGTCTCTATTTTTAAATCTCGAACAAGAGTTGGGTCTTTAAAAGCTTCCCACGATACCGATTGATCCCCCTGACCCGACTCTCTTCAGGCTTTCCCCCGGTCCATTAAGAGCCTCATCACCAAAAGAGTTACAGCATTACCATGTGTGGCCTCTGTTGTTTCTAAAGCAGGAAGTGCCCAGTCAGGTTTAAGTGTGCCGTTTCCCCACAAACCCCTGCTGAGCTCCGACTTTAACCCTGCTTCCTGCTGCTCGCAGCTCGTTGGCTAAATACCCCGGGTCAGACCTCGACGAGCTCTCAGCTTTCAGACTCCCAAGCTCCGCGTCCCACCTCGTTCTGCCTTTTTACATTACAGGTTGTAGGAGCACAGAAAGTTTCACTTCATTGATGTGAATCTTTGAGCCTATTTGCCAGAAAAAGTAAAAGTAGAATGACTTCAGACTTTTATTTAACTTTTATTGTACAAACGTTAGAAAATGATGCATCAAGAAAGCAAATGCTGTAACTTTACAAATTATGTGTCATTATAATGTACTACTATTATACTGTAAAATTTATTTGTATAGGCCTGTATGTTAAATATTTAAAGGCCAACTTGCATATTAGTTCTGAAACTAAGCTAATTTCTTGTTGAAAAATAATTGAGTCGTTTTAGTCCTTACTGAAAATAACATTATGCGTGATCACTTGTGAGATTTTGCATGATCTGTTGAGCGCATGTTTAGAGTGACTGTCAGCTACTACCACACCAGATTTTAGTTTAATATCTGTAAAATGAACCGAAGGCACCTTAGACCAGGACGTGGGCTCCTGGGTGCCTCGGTGTGATTTCTGAACGGACCGAGGCGGCGAAGTTTGTCGAAGCGAACCCTTCCCTGCTTCACCTTTGTGCTGTAAAGCGAGGTAGTCATAGAGCTGAAACGGCCGACGTGTGAAGGTAAGCTGGCTTTGTGGCTCAGTGATGTGATGAAGTGTTGACGTCTGCTCTGTGCGGCCAGCCGGGTGCGAGATGAAACAATAAACAGATTTATTTCTGAGGGAAGATTGAAGATGACGCATTGGTTGTAGGTTGTTAACGGTGGTAAATTGGAGTAACAGTGAAATTCATGAACTTCTTGCTTTGTTCACTGAACAAAGATAAAAAAAGTTTTGAGAAAGTCCTGACAAAGACACATTCAACTCATAGTTCAACATGAAAAAGCTGCTCTGCTTCACGCTTCTTTCGGTTCCACGCTGCTTGCTTCATTTCTGAAAGCTAACATCTATCTGTGATCTTTGAACGGCTCAAAGACGGACTGTCTGACAGAACTGTTTTATAAAAGAACCTTGAGTTATATCCTTTTAATCAACAATCAATTAGCTGTGGCGGCCATCTTAAATTGCTTCTAAAAGTTAACGAGTTGGAGATGAACAACCAATGAATACTTTCTAAGAGTTTCATTAAAATTCCTTTAGTAGTTCATGAGATACTTGGCTAACAGACACCCGCTCACATAAATACAAGCATTTACATTATTGCCCACTTTGCAGTGCAGCAACTGATAAAAATTACTTTATAATAAAATGTAATTTATTAAGTTATATGTTCAGAAACCTGATTCATGCAGAAAGTCCATTTTGCAGTTTAATGTCTCTGCAGGACACAAACATATAACTGCAAAACTGTTTGCAAGGAATCATTTTAACAAAGTTAGATTTTTTTTAAAGAGTTTCTTTTTTATTTTGCAATTTACCTTTTAATGTTTTTACATCAAACTAATTTTTGCAATTTTTTTAGTAAATAATCATTAAGTTTTAAAAAAGAATAAACTGAACTCATCATTTGTATCTCATCGTCATCAGTTTTTACTCTTCTTTTTAATTCAAAGCTATATTATAGTCTGTTTTGTGATCTATAATTATTAATATAAATCCCTATATTAATGGTAGAGCTTTCATTATGTTTTTTTTCTACATTTTTTTTCATCAAAGACCACATTTAGTTATATAAATCCAGAAATAGAGAATCGCTGCTCATTTCCGACAGTTTTTACCTCTCATCTTTGCACATTTGAGTGTCATATTCCTCTCAGGCCATAAAATGCAGTGTTGATCCGGTTATTTTACACCATTTTTTATATGACAGGCTTTATTGTGCATTATGTTGTAGCTCATTCCTCAGCGCAGTGCAACAGCTAGCTGGTGTGTAATTACAGCTTGTAGCGAGCAGCCAGACGGAGCGATACGTGAATGAGAATCTGTTGGAGGACTTGATTTATGTAGCCTCGCTGTGCCGTATCAGGAGTCCAGATCTTCCTGTTCACCTTAGCTCCGGGGCGCGGCGTGCACGCTGCTGATTACTGAGGGGAGGAAGGTTTTCCTCGGACTGAGTGAGACTGAAAGACGATCCCCGTCGTGTGTCCGTGTCTGCTGAAGACTGTTGAGCATCCTCACTCAGATATTCAGTGACAGGGCAACAGTTAATGCAGACAAATAGTCATATTTTTGAAAAAGAAAGATTCACATAGGACTTAGTGATTTAAAACAGATAACATATGGCTTACTTGATACTTCCTAATCAGGTCAAAAACAAAATCAGACCCTGCATTAGTATATAAAAGCATTAGTCTGTATTTTAAGGGTGTCAATGCACGAGCATTACTTATCTGTCAGTTTAATCCTCTTATTCTACTTTTAGAATCAAAAACATATACCCATCCCTCTTTGGAGCTCCATAGATCAGACATATTTCACAGTACAAACACCATTTAAAGCTTTAACAGGTCACAGAAAGTATGGCTTCACATGACTGAAATGGTGTTTTGATATATTTTGCGATTTTTACACAATCCCAGTTTAAGTTTGATTATTTTACGACAAAATGTTCAAGTTAGAGCCGTCTAAGCTTTCCAACATTTTAACGAACTCTTCTTTTTATCCCCACAAACTTTACACTTCTTCTACAGTTTATTTATCAAAACGTAGGTATTTTTGTTTTCTTTCCCCCAGTATTTCTCTCACTGCTGTAGAACTTGTGATTTTCTCTCAAATCCCCCCAGAGCACAGAGCACCCAAACTATCGTTGACCTCCGTTGTATCTGAGCTTAAATTTTTTTCTGTAAAACTGGATGTGAAGCATCTGTTTGTCATATCTCTTAGAAAAAACAAACAAAAATAATTTACATGTGTGACCATGAAATGCCTCTCCCACTTACAGTTCAAGACTTTTTCTGTTCTAACTTAAAGTTTTCACACAGTGACTGTTTCAGGCTTACTTTCTAATTTGAGTTTCTGTCCACCTGTTTTTTTTAGAGGGCTGTTAGGGGTGACAGACACAGGTATGTGGTTACCATGGTGACCCTGATGAACCACTGGCACCAGTTTAATCTTTTTGTCCCTTTTTACACAGTTTTTACATGAAAACATCAACGTTCTGTCAGCTTGGATGATTACAAAAATAAATCCCAGACAATGAAAGTTGATGGAAGTTGGAAGTTTTTGGTCAGCTGCATTGGTACCATTCAATATTTCTCTCGGTGCTTTCTAGTTTTTATTCTTTCCTGCAGACCTAATAACTAATAACTAGTCCCTCCAGGATTTCGTGGGCATTTTTTGTGGTTGTTGCGGGCTAAAATATTACTAAAATCAATAAAAAAACTATAACTTTAAATATATAAACCAAAAATACTTATTAGTTTTGTAAAATAATTCCCAACAAACATTGACATTCTCAAAAGGTGCTTTATTTGAGAACTTTGATAGCTTCTAAACTGACATTCATGAGCATTTCTGGATTGTCCCTCGTCTGCAGCTCTCCTCACATGTTTTGCAGACACAAAGTGTTTGTCGATGCGTTTATGTTCCATGATTACACTGCAGGACGTGCAAAACAGCTTCCCCCCCACTCTCCTGCAGCTGGGGAGGAAACTGGTTTGCTGAAATCTTTGTGGGCAAATGTGAAGCATTAGCGCACATTTTGGCTTCGGTCGCTGCTCCTGCACGCTCCCGGCATTCTGATGTTAACAGGAAGTGACGTCATGTGTCTTCTTCCTGAGTTATTTGGGGTTATTTTGTATTCCACGCTACACAAACCCACAAAGAAGACACTAGACCTCAGAAACGGTGGCGAATCACTTTAGAAACAATAAATATTGGGTTAAAGTTGTGGTGTTTTGGGCAAAGTTGCAAAAAGTTGCGATTTTGCAGGGTTTGCTTGATTTTGCGTTAAAAGTTGCGATCGCAACATCGCGAAATCCTGGAGGGTCTGAAAAACTGACTTAATCCAGAAATTAAAACCTACGATTCCTTTAACTTTGACTTTACTGAAGAAATAAGACCCTTTTTCTTTAAGCCACTGGTTGAAACAGACCAAATAAGCTCCACCTGAAGCACCATGTGTGTGCATGCATTTCCACCCTGATTTCCAGTCTGAACAGGACATTTCCAATTTAACACAATCTCCCTTCTCCTAATACGTTTTTCTTCATAATTGAAGTATGATGACGACACCATAAGCTGAGAAGGCAGCACAGCTGTGTGGCAGCGCGCTCGGCTGGAGATGAATCAGTGTGTTTAACTGTTCGTCCTTGCAGTACCTTCGCCACATTGAAACAACTCAAGTGCATCAGTCCAATATGGCGTCATCTGCTCAGCACTTGGCACAGGTGGAGTTTACAAACGTGCTCACATGTTGTATTAAAAGACGTTTGTAAGTTAGGTTTTATGTTTAATGAGGTATGTCAAACCTTATTTGGCTGGTTTTGTTTGAATCAAACTAATTGAGGTCCTTCCAAGTATTTTTATTTTTTATCTCTTATTTTCTTCTGAATGTTTTGCTTTTAAGCAGGAATCCCATCTTGTACATCCATCCGAAAGAAATGATCTTGCAGTTGTTTTGCAATTCTTCAACCTAAATCCAGAGAACTCCTGATATGGTTTTCAGGCAGTTTTATTGTCGGTGGTGTGATTCGAGTGGGACTGTTTGGAAAAATCTTTCTAAAATTTAGAAAAAAACAACACTAACCAAGAACCTGGAATGGGGGTGAGGACTGAAACTTTTGGATCAGGTTTTGGCGCCACATTTGCTCAGTTCAGGTCATATTAAACAGCTTATTTGTTTCTTGTTTGGTGAAGCTAATGTTTGTTAAATAGTATATATTAAGCGTTAAAACTGATATTACCAAAGACTTTTGAACAGTAAGAAGTGATAAGAAATGCGTAAATGTTTTTCACACATACAGATAAATTCTGCCCGTCTACACGGAAACAGCATTTTGTAGATATGCAAATGTTTTTAAAATTTTTATTTCAATCTTGTGTCCACATGGAAACAGTGTTTTAGGAGCCCCTTTTGTCTCGTCCTCTTATGATTTTTTGCTGATTTTGCTGCACAAACTCATGTTTTAAAGGTTTCTCAGTGTGTGGAGTCTAAATGTTGAACCTGTAAAGATTTCTTGTGATATCTGCATGTCATCAAATAGAAGAATAGTTGATCTCAATAAGAAATCATGGAAATTCCCCATTGTTTTGCCTTTTGTATTAGTTTTTATAATATATAAAATATATCTGTCGTTACCGTTGGAGCAACCTTTAACTCTGTGGTCACCAAATGTTAATAATTAACAGCGTTATGACCAGCGTCCTGCTCAGCAGCCCCCGCTGATGACTTTTCAGCTCCTAATTGGCGATGCCTCGTCTTTGCCGTTTGCTCTTGTGAAAACAGAGATTAAAATGTATTTGTCGCTCGCTTCGCCCTTTAAGTCGGCCACAGTTTCACAAATCACTTGAGGCCATAAGACCTTAACAGGCCACGAGCTGGACATCAAACACAGCCTTTGGACTGACCTTTGATTGTCTCCGAGGGCACGTTTGATGGCTTATTTTAAATTGTCTGCTACGTAGAAAGAATTCTTTATGATCTAGTTTGATGTAGGTGGTGGACCGAAGAAGTTGAAGTCCGGTCTAAGAGGTTGGAAAACATTTTTATGAACCTTGTCAGCTCAGAGAAAATCATTTACACAGATGAAAATTGCCTCTTAGAAATTGTTTGATGCAGGTTAACAAATGTTATCTTCAGAACCTTTAAAGGTAATTTACTTTGTTTGTTTTGGAAACCTTTTGCTTTAAATTAAAGTGTACAAATCAACATTTGAGTGTAATAAATCTGCATGACAAGATTGTCAAAATCTTGGAGTTTTTCAGTTCCTTGAAGGAATGCATATCTCCTTCTGCTTTGCACGGCAGAATTTGGAAGAAAGATGTCGGGCAGCCTGTTTGCTGGTGTTCCTGAGCAGTGATGTCCACGGCTGTTCCCGACCTGTTTTAACCTCTGCCCATCTTTACTTTTAGGAGATTCAGACACTCTAAAATGCTCTTTTTATGCTCAGTTCTCTTACTGACCTGTTAACAATTAACTTAGTGACTAAATTCTCCTCCAGCTGTTACGTAACTGTATCACTTACTTTTACAGCCTTTTGTTCCCCCTGTCCAACCTTTTTTAGATGTTGCTGCCATAAAAGTCAAAATGACCTTTTTTTTCCCCAAAAAAACGTGGTGCAATATCTTTGTTTCAACATTTTATCTGTTTACCATGTTCCATTGTGAATAAAATACGAGTTTGAGATTTATCTCCATTTTACACAATGTCCCAACTGTTTTAAAATTAGGGTTGTGCTGCACAAAATGCTTTTCATACTAAATAAACACACTACCCATAAATATGTCAATTTATTTAACTTTCAGCTGTAACAGCCTCATTGGGAAGCAGAACCTCTAATGCACACACTTCATGGATTTCTGAAGTTCTTGTTTGTCTTTTCCAAGTGTAACAATTAAAATATCACCTGACTTACCTCAGCTGCCATCACCACCCGAATAAAAATGACTTCCCATTGATTTGCAATGGTCTTTTCTGTATGAGAGCCATTTAAAACGGGGCCCCCGTTAACCGACTGCATCACCCACTGTCCCCACAGTGCTGCGGGGAATTCACTTGACTCGATTGTTTAGACAAAGGTGAAATGTTTATTCCTATTACCCAGCTTCTCCACAAGATGCAGTATTGACCCGCAGGAACGTCTGATCGGCTATCACAAATTACAGCTGCTGTGTGGACGCCGCTGTGCTCCGATGCTGCCGAGGCATCAGCGAGCCGTGCGAGGGGACATGCAAACACAACCCGCCATAGAAAGAGGAAGAAAAAAAAATCAATGCGGTGTAGTCAGATGTTAGGTAAGTTGTCCCCAACGTTTGCTTTAGGGACGGTCACAGTTGCTTAATAAGACCCCGAGCATCTCCAATCAATGAGAGCATTCCATTTCCCCGTTCCCAAATCAATGGAGATGCTTGATGTAACACTGCTGACTTCTTGAGCGGTGTCTTCATTGTTGGGCTGCACTACAGTTGGTGTTCTTTACTTTGGTTTTATTTTTACTTGTAGAAGCACCTAAATAAACAGTCAATTAGAGCAAAACGATCTGATACTAACAGAACTTGGAGTCACAGCATGTTGCAGTGAGAACAAAGCTGAAGTGAAGCCATTATTGTCAGAGTAAAAGCTCAAGTCAAACCTTTACAACAGGAAAGATTTTTATATAGTGATGTGAAGAGTCTCAGGTGTGAGTTTGCAGATTTAACATGTTCCAAATCGTCCTCCTCTTCCTCTACCCAACCCTGTCATATTGATGTGCACCCCACCCCTCACCCAGTCCCCTGCACTACCAGGTATGACTAACTGCTATCTTGCTCCCGCGACTCTTTTGTCATTTATCTTGCTCCACTATGCCGGCCGGCTGACTGCACAGCACGACAGCATGCGGTGACAATAATTTGCACTGATCGTACCCTTCTGCCTACCCTGCTGTTACAAATGGCAATCGATTATCATGCAGTAGTACTATTGACTGTCCAACCCTCGGATGTTTGAGTGTGTGGCGCAGGATAGGTTTGTGTTGAGGTGCAGCAGTGCTTTTTACCAGTTTTTTTTTTTAATTTTACAGTTACACATCAGAGACTCTGTAATGAATTAATCTAATATTTGTAATATGTCTGCTGAATTGTGTATGCTCAGTGTGAAAGGTGCTTCTTACAGAAAATGTGATGTGTATTGCTTGGTAAAGCGTGTAATACGGTGGGCAAGGAAGACTTTCACCAATCCTGATTCATGCAAAATGATAAACACACACATGAACACGAGTACGATTTTAACACACATCTGCACAGTTACTTTATGGATCAAGATGACATTAAAAAGCTATATAATCTGGATAACATGATCACTTGTTAATAAATGTAGAATTTAAACTCAAACTTGAACGAGCTGTAATACACCCGGGTCGTTTGCTGTCCAACAAATACTGCCTCTAACTTTCTGCGAGTGTTGGTTCAGCCTGAAGACAGACTGACAGCACCCCGAGTAACTGGGACAGTGCTGGTATTTTATTATTTATTTATTTTATTGCTCAACAAAGATTTGCAAAATTTACGTCCTATGACTCCAAACTGAAATATGGACTCGGGCATAGTTTTAAAATCCACCAAATCATAAATTAAAGTGTAATAAAATAATAATAAAAGAAAATCATAAAGTAATTGTCTATTTACACGACAACAACCAAGTAGCCCACAAACTCCATAACAGTTAGATGAAATGAAAACGCTCTAAGTAGCTGCGCCTCGGAGAGTTTTTCCTCAAGGATCAACTGGTGGAGGTTCTCAGCTCAGGTGACGTGCCGCTTTGGCTGCCAATCAGCACGCGACTAATTCAACAAACATGCATGTTTTATCATCGTTATCAGTGAGAGCCGTAGCAGATCGGTTGCCCCTCAGGGCTCCTGTCGGTCATTTTGGCTCTGCGTCGCATGCTTCACTTCGTGAACATTTGCAGACCTGCAGCGCGCTGGGATTGTGGTCATCAGATAATAGGTTCTTCCATCTATTAAAAAATATTCTGCGCTGTGACAATAAGGAGCGTCGTATTAGAAGTTAACCACATGTTCGTTCTCAGCCTTCTAAAGCTGCCCGACGCTCCTGGTATCTACTGGAGCTGTTTGCACAGATCTGGTTCATTTCTCTTCAAATATTTTGAGTAACTCATAAAACCAAAATGAGGCCAAATCTGTGACTTTGTATTAAGTTGGGCCACTAACAGCTTGCTTCCACCTGCACAAAGTGATCACCAATCGTCAGTTCTTTGACTGACAGTTGCTGATTGAAAAATGTTAGCTTCTCCTGAGACCCTGTCCTCATACAAGGACACCAAACAAACGCTCGGGTCACAGGAGGCTTCCACTTTGGAGCCCGTTCACTCCCACTAGAGATGCAAAGATTAACTGTTTCATACTTATTCATGGACATGCACAATATGATTGGATCAAAAGAGCAGCCAAGTACTGCTGCAGTTTTGGGATTAAATCTTGATGTGTTGTATTTTTTAAGTCTTTGCACTGATAAAATACGATCAATTTGACTGTTTGATGAAACGTTTGCAAGCAGGTCTGTTCCTACATACATCTGCTTTGAAAAGAAATAACAGTTCTTAAATCTGCAGTGTAGATATGTTTGTATGAAGAATATTTCCTTTTACTTTACAGCTCTCCTTCTGGTGCTTTTCTTGTTTTGTAGTATAGTTTTTTCATTAGTGTCATATCTTATGTATTATATCATTAGAGGTGTATTAAAATACATCATGTTGGGACTACAGACCAGAGATGCAAAACCTGATTTCTTAAAAAAAAAAGCCTATATCATTAGTTTGTCTGTTTGCAGGATCATATAAAATTTTTGCATTGATCAGGATGTGGATTAGGTTATTTATGAAGTTAATTGTTTACAGGTCTGTCTTTTGATTTGTTAGGTGGCTCTTCAACAATCTTTACAAGCAATAACTCAACTGCACAGCTTCAAATTAGTCAGCTATTCCTTTCAAAGTAATTATACTGTGCATAAATAAAAAAAGCCATAGTTGGAGCACAATCTAGAAAATTCTGTGTTGACCACTTCCAGGAAGGCGTCAGATTTGACCATGTCACATCGTCTTGTGTGTCAAACCTTCTTAGTCTTTATGTCAAAGGTCGTTACTGGGTTCTATGTGAAAGAACCAAAAAGCATCCAATAATATTTAGACCTAAAGTGGAGACGGATCAGTTCAGGATCAAGCAGGAGTGTTGTGATATTTTCTACTTTTAGACTGAAATGTTTGTTTCAACACTGCATTATCATAAAAACAGTGATGTGTGGACAAGCCATGCCTGTCTGGGTTATTTGCTACAGGATAAAATGTACAAACGGCTTTATTTTCCATTTTTTTATGAGAAGAGACGGCTCTCAGCAACAGGTGGGCGAGGGAACACTCTGCTGCGATTCACTGGAGAGAAAAACTCTGCATGTTTCCTGACATGAAGGGAATTTAAACCGCAGGATTGGGATAAACTTCAGTTTTTAAAAAAATATATTATCACAAGATGACTAACTTTTATTGTGGGGGAGTTTTTCCATGAAATGTTGTTACTGCCCATCCCTATTTGAAACTATTTGATTGTTACAGTGAAGCTGCTGAGTTTTCACAGATTGTATTCATTTTCCTTAACAGTTTTGTCAACAATTCAAGCACAGAACCATGAATTTTATTCCAATTCATGCTGATGTGAAAGAATAAGGTTGAACTTGTATTGACAGGCATTTACGTTTTCTGTTAAATTGTCAAATTAGCAGCAGAAATGAGTTGAATTTATAGATGATTTGTTAGTGATATAGTCTTTTTTTTAATAACTGATGGATTATTTCCTTTAGTTGATGAACATATAGGTGAATCTTTGTAATAACACTTTAGATTATATACTTAAATACAAAACTATGTAGTAAAAAAACGTCTGTCTTATATTTGATCTACTTTAATTCTTTGAAAAGCTTTTTGATCGGCTAAATAATCTGGTGATCTAATTTCAGATCTTCCTGCCGTTATTACCTTTAATTTCATGCACATTGAGGGATGATGAACAGTGAGTGAAAGAGCCCGAGGTCTTTAAATCTCATCGTTAAAGCGTTTGTTACTTATGTCTGTTCTCCATGAAATCCTGGGGACTTTCAGGCCTTTGCCCCAAACTGTCTTCTGTACAGCTGGGCTGTATTTATCCACTTCACCAGCAGTGCGACTTGAACATTGGTGCCCCGCAAATAGAGTGTGTATAATATTGATGACCAGGATATGTGCCGTTTAATCAGCACTATCGACCCGCTCGGCACCGTTGCCTTGTGCAGCCGGGGTGGAGCAGCTCTTAAAACAAGAGGGAGCGTTTGATTCCTCTGTTGGAGCTACATTAACGGCGCCCGGGCCCTCCCCCCTTGTCGCTTCTCTCTCCACCTCTCCTGTTACTGCATTGTGCTCTCGCTCAATCAATACTTGCAGCAATTGCTCAAATTAAAAGGAAAAAATAGGTTTGCTGAATCCTCACCCTGTGGCTTCCTGTGGACCCCTGGCAGCCGCTGTGGATCGCAGAGCACTTACAGGAAGTGGGGGGGAAAGGTGTTCGAAGGGCTGATTGATGGGCTGTCTCAGCAAGGCGCTCACCCACTCAGACTCCACCAGGCTGCCAACTTCGTCTTTGTGTGAGACTCTGTTCTTTCACAGTGAAAACGTACGGCCGTTTCCATTTTGCAAAACATCCATTTGAATTTTGTCAATTTTGTCAGGCTCACCTTGTCTGTCATCCTTTATAATGAGCCCACTCTGTTACTGCTGTATTACATCTGCAGGTTTACCGGCACATTGTCAGCGTTTGGATATTTCTGATATGACAGATAAATCTCTTTCTCCCCTATTTTCTTTTCCAACCCTGTCTTTCACCCGGTAATCACTCTGCGAATACCTTTTGAAGTTGTTGGAAGTTCAAAGCTTGTGCCAGCGAGGTGGTGCAAGACAACCCCTTCGCGTTCCAGTCGTTTTATGTAATTGGGGCTGTCTACCGTTGAGGGTGAGCCGAAGAAATAAGACCTTTATTAGTACAATCGCAGGCAGGTTTGGCTTACCAGCAGTAATGTGTTCCAGAAACCACAAACACACACACGTATGCGCATCAAACAGACGGTATCAAATCACCAATGGGTGGGTGTTTGGCTGAGGAATGCAATTACCCCGGTATGAAGACAGCTACATACATAGAAAACACATTTGGTGCAATAAGGTGAGCTAGTTTACTTTGCTTTGGGTCTTAGAAAACTTTTCTTTTTCTGATGAATGTGAGGAGCAACATCTAACTGGATCAGCCCAAGCAGACACAAACTGTTTACAGTATAATGTTACTGTAGGGTTAAAATGGCTCTGGAAACCAGCAGTAGTTTGTTGGCTTTGTCTTGGTTCAATTTAGGTTTTTTGGCTGCAATGAATCAGCCTTCATACAAATAGGTAACCTTTCAGTCTTTTAGGTAATGTATATATACTGACTTGCTACCATAAGTTTGAGAGTAAAGTGAGCATGGAGCACAAATAAATACATGTGACAAAGTTTATTGGACTTGGATTACCTCAGTAGTTTCAGGTGACTGTTTATGAACTGCTCTTCTGCTGTTCTAAAAATATCACATTTGCCCTCATTTATTTATTTCAAGAGAAGAGTCAATACCTTAAAGATATGTGAACAAATTCAAAGATTTTATCTTCTGTGCATTACCTGCACAGCCTGAGCATCAGAAACAGCCTGACTGACAGCTACAAAAAGCTTTAACTAAATGAGATAATATCCAAAACAACTAGGTGCAATTAAAATAATTTAAAAAAGAGAGAGAAAAGGTGTTGTAATGAGCAGGATTGCGTAAAACTGTTGATTTGGATATATTCAGAAATAGACAGGAATTAAAATAAAACATTTTCAAATCCAGAAATATAAGATCATTGTTTTTTTTCCTTAAACTTTTGTAAAAGTCTTCATTTTCCCTCTCACATTTGTGAACATCTGTTGAGATGGCTAACATATGAGTAACAGAAGCATAGCTGCAGTAAACTGCTTTTAATGTAATGCAGCCACACTTGGACACTAAACAACATATATAATATATCTTATCTACATAAAAAATATACACTACATATTATACACATGCTCACAATACATGTGAAGGTTTCCAAATAAAAAAAAAACGTTATTTTTTGTCTGAAAAAGTCTAATAAAAATCATTAAAGTGCATTACTTAAACTAATTTGGATCGAATATCTTTGCTGTCTTGAGTTTATTGGTTTAAAGTTACATTTTCTGTAAACAGGAACACAATACAATATAGTAGAATTTATTCTGAAGGTTAGTTTTTATAATCTTTAAAGAAGCATTTCTACTTTTCCCTCCAACAAGCCCCTTTAAGGACCCATTCCACACAGGATGATGCTCCTCCCAACCTATTAAAACATGGCCGAATCTCAGCAAATTTGAAAAACCTTTTGTGTGAAAACGATCACGAAGCTGCTGCCTTGAACGTAATCACCAAATAGTTTTTTTCCACGTCCCTGAGACACTACTCTGCACCCTCAGGATTCTCTCTACCCCCACCCTGGCTCGATTTTCTCAAACTGTGTCAGGATGCAGCTACCTGCTAACATGGTGCTGCTACAACTATCACATCTGCACTAAGTTGTTTTCAAGGCCTTGTCACAACGTCAGAAGTTGAGCATGAGTCCAGTCTGACTCATGTACAGCATGGATACCACTATCGCTCCCTCAGGCTACTCCCGGGACAGCAGTACGTTTCCACCATGATGATAAACCACCACAGCCTTGCTCTGGACGTTTCGTGCACGCTGAAAACCCTCCACAACCTGTCTCGCTCTATGGGAGCCCATCGCAAACCTAATCTGCGTCTGAAGTCCTTGCAGAAACCCTGCAAAGATCCCCCATGTTCTGACTGTTTTACATCAGAACAGTCTTCATTTATTTTGATTTCTTGTTTGTGGTTTGTGCTTCTAGATGTCACTGCAGTCCTCATTGCAAAGCTTTAAATTAAGAAAAAGATTCCCTGCCTTTGGCGTTAGTAGCGGTTACAAACAGCCTGAGTACGGGCTGATATTATATTGTATTTTTCTTTGAAATTTTAAATAATTTTTTACTTGTATGGGAAAATATGCAAAGGTTTTTAAAGTCTAGTCATGTGGTAAGAAACAGTTCCAACGTATTAGATCATTCACCCCGAAGAAACATCTTTTATTTTATTTTCCTGCATAATGTGCCCCTTTTTTGCAGACTTGTCTGTTAAATTTATACGTGAACTCTCTTCTCCTTTCCTTCCCCCAGTGCTCAGTAAAGACCTTTAAAACAGGTCAGCGTCTTTTTTTAAACCAGCATTCTTCTTTTCCAACAGTCTGTCATTCATTGGGTTTTTGTAACAAAGCTCACTCAGTCCTGCAGACCAGCATCCGGTGGGGGGGGGGAGCATCACGAGTCAAAAGGCCCATTCCCTAACCCTCATAAATTGCCCATAACTTGATTACAATGAGACGATTATACCTTATTAGCAAGGATATTATGGCGTCTTCTTTCTGGGTCTCATTATATAGACTTGCATCTGTGACTGAATGTTAGCACTTCCTTTTTTTCCCAGAGTGCATGTGTGACCTGCCAGCCATTACTGCAGCTGGAGGAAGAGGTGTGGAGGGTGGAGGGGGGGGGAGTTATGTGGTTTGGTCTTTTTGTAGGCAGACTCTCAGGGCTTTGACTTTTAAACTGTGCTTTTATGCATTATTTTGCCATTTGTAACGGTCAGTGTGCTGGTTAATTAGAAAACTTTAGTTTTTCTTCCATTTTTATCTAAATACTCAAACATTTATTCAAAACTTATAACACCTTTTCATGTTAAACTAAGTAAGTCTGAATGTCCAGTGTGAAAAAGGCTTTAATGTCCATGTGTGTGTGTAGTCATTTGTGTGCGAAGTGGGAACACTGCTGCAGAGATGTGTGAGCTCAGCAAACCTTCAGCGGATAAATAAAGGTTTAAAAAAGACATCTAGATAATAGGCGTTCATGATTACAGGGGCGTATTGCAGAGCGCTCCTGTGCTGTGCAACGGGGCACGCTGCCAGCATCAACATTTTCCTCCACGTCAGCCGGTAAAATGAGAGCAACTGCCACATAATCTGTTTTTAATGGATGCTAATGCAGGAACACCTGTCACAGCCGCGACAGCATTTTTCCCCCCAATATAATCCTAAGAAGATTACACATGTTGGGAGCAGGTATTCCTGGATTAATTATTGACAGGATGTGAATTATGTTTTGTAGCTGAATGTATTTGTATATTCTCTGTCTGTGGTTGTAGTCCCAGGCATGGGGAGATAACGACCTCAAAATCTTCAAATGGGCCATAAAACGGAGTTGTTTTTGTTTCTGCTTCGGTATGTATTGTTGTCGCTTCAACTATATTACATTTTACCTCACTTAGAGTTCAGTCAGTGTCTCTACCAGGTAAAAACAAACACTAAACAATGCTGAATGCTACAACTATTACACATAATTCCAACTTACAGCTGTCCTTAAGAAATAAGTTTAATCAAACCTTATTTGTTTTGTTCTTGTGTGGAACTTCAGCATTCTGCAGGAAGAAATTCTGCTTGATTCTTAGTGAAAGAATGCTTCTGCAGATTGAAACTTAGGGCGACGTGAGTAGAAAACATTGCATTCTTGGGCCACAAGCTACTAAGATGTGGTAATGATGAGCAGTATGTCATAGAAACAGAACGTTGTCATTTTGAGCTACGCTGTCAAAGTTCGTGAAAATATGAATAAATTTGAACGTAACACTGAGGACAGTTGTTAAAGGAAATAAAAACCTCGGGAAAGTGAGGGGCAGTTTGCTCAACATTTTTTGTTTGTTTTGCCTACAGCTGAAGGCAAAAGAGTGATAATGTTTATGAATGAGTTTGTTTTAGTAAAATATCTGTTGAACCAGTGGACAGATTTTAACGAGCTCCCGATTGTAATTATTGGATGAACATCTACAAGTGATTAACCTTTGGAGTCAACCACATTCAAGAAAGATGGCTGTAACTTAGTGAGTTTTACAGATGCTGAGCTAAGATTCAGTGTGGTAGTAGCTGACAGTCATCCTCTACAGTATCTGTTTATATGTATATTTGTCATTAACTATTGCAGTCAACTCAAATATCTCAGGAACGTCTTGACAAATTTGAATGAAATTCCTACAACGTAATTATTGGGTGCACATCTACAACTCGTTAACTTTTGGAGTCAATTCAAGATGGGTGCCACAGCCAATCGACTGCTGGAAACCCAAACATGGCTATAACTCAGCCAGTTTTACAGATATTGAGCTAAATCTGGTGTGGTAGTACTTAAGACTTCAACACTGTAAGAGCTATTATTTGAGTAATTCATGCCACCTGGACAAGACACCTGGAAAATGTGACAAAATGACTTTTTAAAACAAAACTGAGGTGTGTCATTTTTGCAAAGGATCATGTGCAATTAACATTTTTTACTAATTGATTGTAGCTGACTTATCGTAAGATGGTGATGAACACAAAAAAATCTTTGCAGAAGTTAATGAGAGCAGGAGCTTTCATCACTTGGCTTTTTCAACACAAGTTATGTTTTTTATGCCAGTTTTTAGAGTAAATATAGTTAGTGCCTTTTTTTTTCTCTGTAAGTTGTTCTCCTTTCAAATCGTAACTTTTCTTCATCAACTTCATCACCTTCACGGCACCTCCCCGCCTCACCTCGCCTTGGATGACAGCCAAAGCTGCAAATAAGTGAAGCTCTACCTGACAAGCTACCAGGAGGGGGTGAGGAGACATGCATAGGTAGGTTGGAGGGGGGGCTCAGCTATTTTCAACCTTCTAAGAAGCTCATTAAGCAACTATGTGATCAGCACGCCTCCACTAAGGTGATGCTACCGGCTTCCGCACCTTTGCTTGCCACACCACACGAGAGTCAATTTTATTCACTGTTAAAGGAAGAGAAGGGGAGAGAGCTCATTTGTGTGTTTCTGGCAGGTGGGAGGGAGAACGCTCAGCCAACAGGCCTCCCTCCTTCTCCCCCTCCATCTCCCAGAAGGCTCACCTCAACTTTCAATTGTCAGACTTGATAGTGAGGCTGTCTGACATTGGGGCCGTCAAGTTATCGGCTGGATTGCACTTTACTACGTGCTGTATGATAATATTTTTACCTCGGCGTGGAGGAAACGAGCACCTCTGTTTCCTTTATTCCCCCCCAGCCCCCTCCCACCCTGCCTCTACCTCTCCTAGAGGTTTTATTATTTGACTTGAGAATTTACTCTCACCTCGGAGCGGCTTCGGTATTCCCAGCAGCGCAGGAATCACACGCCAAGGAGACGTTGATGGATGTCTTCTTCCCTCCTCCGGAAAGCCGTCGTCCAAGACAACAGTGACGAGGAGCTTCTGACTCGCTCCGCTCCGGCTCTCGTCTCTTGACACGGGCCTCCTGCCGCCGTTTGCCAGCGCAGGCCGTCATCAGGGAGGATGCTGGGATACGCAGCAGTGATTCACCTATTACAACTGGCTTTGGAAATGTGACACACACCTTGACTGCGCGCACACACACACACACACTGCTCCTGGATAAGCTGCTGCCAGGAACAGCAGAGAGGGCACAGAGCAGATGTACGAGACAGGAGGAATGAAATGATAAAAAAAGAGACAGCAAGAGTGTGTTATTCTGCAGACAGCTGAGAAACACGCACACACACACACACACACACAATGTCTAAATCTACCTTCCTCCCAAAAGCACAATGCAGAGATTACTCACAAAGTGCCAGGTAGACAACAAGATGTGAGCTGTCAGAGCCTTCGTAGCTCACCGCTGTGAGAGTTAATCAGGTCTGAAGCACACCCAGGTACACGAGCTTTTTCTACAGAGCCAACACATTTCTCGACATTAATCCCCACTAAGCCTTTGGAGCTAATGTAATCTAATTAATGACTTTTTTCTAAGGCAAACTAAACATCTGTGGAATTTTTTAATGCATTTAACTCGAGAATCTGTCCAAGATAACACAATGAAGTGATTTTCTGCAGTTGTTTCAGCTTTTTTTTATGTTTTCTTTTGATCTACGTTGTTTTTCATCCTGAGGACTGTCTGATTGTTATCCATCTCTTAGTGTCTTTGTATTTGACCTGAAAACTGATTGCTATTTTCAAGCTCAAGTGATCCATACAGAAAAAAGCTTTAAATGTGCAAAAGTTTAAAACTCTCTTTCACATCTATTAATGACATATTTTGCAGTGTGAGCTTAAAACATGAGAAAAGTAGGCAAGTGGAGGAAAACGAGAAGAACCAGGCCTAAAAACACTAAATTAGATGAACAGTATCTGAAAATCACATCATATAGGAACAGAACCTGACACAGGACTCAACATCATCTATCACCCAAGTATTTTCTTTAGGAATCAAACAAATTGTTGTGAATCGACTTGTTGATGCTAAAATCCCATTATTTTTTGTCAAATTGTGTTTTTTTTTTATACAACTAAAGAAATAGGACCAAACTGTGTGTTTATAACAAGCTTGTGGTAACACAGTGCCTACAGATCCAATTTAAAATGACTTCTTGAACTTGTCTGTTACGTGTAAACTGTAGATCTTAAAACAGAACAAACTTTGTTCGTTGTTCACACAGTGATTTGTTAGTTTAGAAGCTGAGAAAATTAAGTTTGAAGCTCTTGGTAATTTGTTTTAGCTGGGAGGAGCGGAGTCGATCAAAATTAACTGCAAGGTGGAGGTGAAAAGGTTCCCCCCCCCTCCTGCTCTCATGCAAGCTGTTTAATTATCTCCGTGTTCAACAGTGTGAGCAACAACGTTTCTCTGATGAAAATAACACACAAAAAAAAGCACTGAAAGAAGTTTAACTCTGCTGTCCACTGCAGTCAGTCAGAAATCTATGAAATATGGCAAGCTCATTGTTTTTTTTAAAGAAAATATTGAAAAAGGCTTGGTCCTTGATTAGGTTTTTAATTTTGTCTCTTTGTGAAAATGACCTCCTCTTACAGTCCCTTTATTGCTGTCATAAATCAGTCATGGTCAGTATAAATTGGCCTTCTTTTAAAAACAATTAAAAAAAATCTTCAATGTCAATAAAATTTCTACAGAGTAATGCCAAATAAATAAAACTATTTAATGTTAAACAAATGATTGCATAAATATTCACCCCCTTCAACTCAGGGAAAAGATTATAAAAAGTGCAAGTCAGGGGATGGACCGAAAGGATTTTGAAGGCCCCAAACATTCCCTGCATGTTAAATCCATCATCAGAAGATGGAAGGAATATAGGACGAGGAGAGAGGCCACCAGGACACCTGTGAGCTCTCTGAAGGTGCTCCAAGCTTCAGCAGGTGAGATGGGAGAGACTGAAGACGACACCTGCTGCCCGGGTTCTTCACCGCTCTGAGGCAAACACAAACCCTCTGTTGGAGAAAACTGAATTTGGTGGGGTTTTTTTTGATGAAAATGAATGAGTTGCAGCTTAATAACAGAGCAGAGGCAGATTTCTGCAGACGGCTGTGGTTGCTGGACTATCAGATCAGATTAATGTTTCCACAATTACACAAAACCCTGTAAAATGAGCCGGTGGTGTGTCGTTACCTGCTCAGTGGGCCAAGAACATTCCAGGGTCTCATTCAACAGAGAAAGCCACTGTTGAAGCAAACTCGGATTAAAGCTCAACGAGAGTTTGGCAGACTCTTCTGCCGAGTGCTCACAGGTGTCCTAGTGGCCTCTTATCAATATTCTTTTTCCTGCCTGGTCACTCAGTTTTTGAGGACCTGTTGAAGTGGTTTTCTTAGAAAAGACATAAGAAGGTTGGAGTTTTTTCCCTGCCGGTCAAAGTGGAGGGGTTAGTTGGACACATTTTGTTTGGCCAGGACATAAAATACCAACAAATTTAGTGTTTCCTTACAGAAGCGATCCTCCTGTCTGTGCCTTGACCATCGTTCTTCATGATTTATGCATCACCTGAACCTCTGTGTGCGACCCAATAAGAAACAGTGTAGAGCAATCAATGACTTCCTGTTTTCTACCAATGTTCTGTTGGTAATGTAGTTTAAGATTCGACTATAGCTCAAAGTTAGTGACGCTGAGTACAGACAGGTTTATGAGAAGTGGTGGTAGATTGAAAAAAGTGACCCTAACCCTAACCCTATGAATGAAAAATGTAAAATTCCAGTCCTGAGTACCACTAAGTTCCAGCCAACTTAAAGCACTGCATAAACCTAATAAATGTAGTTAAATATATAATTCTCAACCAACCAGCTGGCTAACAACCAGGATTTGATCATTTGAGGTTAAAATCTGAAGAAAGAGACTATAAACTCACCATCAGAAGCTTAGATACAGAAAATTTCCAGGACCAAACCACTTCTGTGTCTTTTTATCTGATAGTTACTTCTGTTACTAAAAAGTCATACTCAGTCTCTGCCTTACAAACATTTTGGACCCTGTGTCCAAAATGCTCCTCTGCTCTTGATCTGAAGGAAAGAATAAAACCTTTTCTTGTTCCTGATGCTTTAAAAGAAACTTTCCCCTTTTTTAAACCTAAAAAATACTTGTGATTCTGTGACAGTTCCTGTCACAAAGAACTGAAGTGGGACACTGCTGGGGAGAAAAATAGATTTTCACTTCATACAAACACTATTATCCACGGCAGGTTTCTTTTCCTCGCCTCGTCCCATGAGCCCCTTCTCTCTCTTTTTGCAATTTCCACAAACAAACACCGTTTTTTTTCTCGCTGCGTTGTACAAAATAGATCAAGAAAGCACACAATTATCTCTAAAAAGTGGAACAGATTTTTATTAAATTAACCTTATTAGTGCATTACGGTAAGCAAATGCCAAAAAAAGGAGTTCCTCATTTGCATTAAGATAGATTTTTCAGGTTGGCTGCACAATTTAATTAAAGAAAAGATTAAGAATCATTAACCAAGCTGCTGTACCTTGCAGTAGTGACAGGCTTACATGTGACTCAGGTTAACAGAAACCCAGATGGTGGCTCTCTAACTGTTGAATCACCGTAACCGAATCAGAATGATCCCATTAGTTTCCATGGATGAGACGAGGGGGGGCTGAGAAGTGAGGGAATTTTGGAAAATTTGTAACACCTCCACATGGTGCAGCCTGGAGGGGGCGAGTTTCATCCGAGACCCCTGATTGTTGTTTGGTTCGGGGGGGAAAAGTGGGGAGGGGTCAGGGGTGACTCAGGTGGCTCAGGGTTCGTTTTATGGTGGAAAATCAAAGTGGAACTTGGAAATGAAAAACAAATTTGCAACGCTTTGCATGAAGGGAAGTTCACGAGGCAATATTCCCTGTTTTCTGGATGGATTTAAAGTCGAATCATCTCATGTTGACAAATGATGGAGTTTGTTGTTTTGATCAAACCTAAAAAATATTGAGCTTTAAGGAAAATGTTTCAGGATGTCACGATCACGAGTTTTAAATGACTGCAAGCTACAACCACAACAAATTCTAGCTCAATATCTGTGAAACTATATAAACTATAGCCATTTTGTTTCCTAAAGTCATAAGGCTGTGGCAGCCATCTTGAATCAGGTTGACATCAACACACACAGACAACGGCAAAACATTATCGCCCGCTTTTCACTTTTTGGAAGCAAGTAAAAGAACCATGCAACGTCCTTTAAATTGTTTTTTTCAGTATTTACTGTTTTTAGTCAGATTTTTTTGTAGGTCTGATTTTTTCAGTCTATTTCTGCACACTTTGTCATATTTTAGTCATTAATAGTTTCATACCTTCAGCACATTCAGGAGAAGGGTGCTGTCACGTTGGGTTTTTGTAATTTTATCTGTCGTTCTTCTATTTTTGACTTTTACCTAGCTCATTGCTACTTTTAGCAAACCCTCTGCTGCTTTTAGCTGGCATTTTGCTGCCTTTAACTTTAAGCTGTCCTCGGGTTTTAGTTGTTAATTTGCTTCTTTTAGCCTTCCATTTAGTTTTAGCTTCTTCAGCAAATTTCAGCAGAGTCATCCAGCACTCAGCGTTCACACTGCATTTTTGCAGAAAATGCGGTTTCTCTAGTTTTTAGTGAAGTTCCACAAACTCGTCATCAGAAAAGCTGTTTAATACAAAGAGAATCTAAAATAACTCTGACAAATTTTAAAGCTTCTGGCAAGAATAAAAATATTTGTGTCACAACAAGGAATCATGCATAAGTGAATAAGGGGGAAGAAAGGAACAGGAAGCTGGAGGAACCTCTTTAACGTTGGGCTTTTTTTAAAAGTATATTCACTGTGTTGGAACTAAGTCAGCGGCCACAGGTCTGATGCACACGCAGACCAAGCCAAGTGGAGAGGATTTGACAGTTCTTTCTGTCCACCGTAGGGTTAAAGAACTTGGTATGCAAATTATTCAGGAAGGATGTTGTTAAAAGTGTGAGGGAGAAATAGACAGAGAAGGGGGGGGGGGAGAGGTACACATCCAAACCCCTAATCCTCTTGCTTTCGCCAAAATGACAAATGCAGGAACTGAGGCATAAAAGAATCACTCATGTATGTCGCACTTGAGTATTACTGCAAGGCACCTGCATTGGAATGAACAGATACAAATAAATACAAAATAATGCAGGGGGGAGGCGGTAGGACGGAGGGGAATAGAGGGGTGGAATCACTAAGAAGCTTAAAAGAGTCTTCGGCGTTTGAATGCAATCAAGCGCCATTGAAATGATACCAGGTGCCTGGCAGGTGGAGGGAAACAGATGCGCCGGGGTTGGCAGCCTCAGCGGCGTACAGGTGTGAAAAAAACGTGCCTGCTCCCTAATTACTGATTTAAATGCTTAATTTCTGTGTTTCAATATTGATTGCTACCTTTCTGCTCCTATTTCCCCACGGAGCGGACACAGTATTCGTAGGGAGGCCGTGTCTGTCGGTGTGTTTTCTCTCCTTTCTTCTCGCTTTTCTTTTTATTTTAGCGCAGCCAAACAAATCTCGGCTTTTCTCTCGAGCGTTTGCTCTGTGTTCGTGTTTGGATTCCTTCCCAAATGGTTCCTGAGTGATTAAAGGGGGGATGTCTTCGTTATTTGATGGCAGGGCAGCGGAAAAGCCCGCTCGCAGCGTCGCTCCTCTTCTCTCTTTGTAGATTGGATCATATACTGGTAATGGGACGCACAATCAATGGCCGCGCATCGATGCCAAAACCTGCCACACACACACACACTTTTCTCCTTTCAGTGGATCCAGATGGATCTTTATCTGGCGATGTATTGATGAAAATCACTCCTCTCATTTGCTGGCCCTTCTTCCTTCCTCTACAGGCAAATGATAGACTCGTGTACCTGCTGCAATTTGTACTTCAGTTTGAGATTTACAGCCTGCTGTGCTGCAGATTGTTGGTGAGCAGGAGGATTAAAAAAACTAGAGCTAATGAAAGCTGATCAATTAAAAAATAAGGGTTTATAAATGTGCATCCAGCTCAGCCTATAGACTTTTTTTCAGCAAATGGGATTACATTGTCATCCTGTCATGCGTTTGTTAAATATCTCATGAACCTCTGAACTAATTTTAGTGAAACTTTCAGGAAGTAATCACTGAATGCACCTTTACAACTGATTAACCTTTGGAGCCATTCCAATTCAAAATGGACGCCTCAGCTCACTGCCCTTATAATACACGAGAAATGGTTATACATCCAGACATTGAGATAAAACTTGGCATGGTAGTAGCTGACAGTCATTCACAAGTAACACATACTCCAAGCTCCAACAGATCATGTGAGATTTCTCAGTATTGTATGAGATTTCACAAAGATTTGACCAAAACGTCTATAACTCTGACAGTCCTCAACATGTTGTAAGATGAGCTCAGTTTAAGTGTTTGGCACAGAGGTGGCGGGCGATATGCATTCCTTCAAGGAGTTTTAGGCTTTTTATTAAATCTGTTCTTATTTTGTCGTGTCATATGTCAGTAATTGCTCTCTCACAAAATGCACAACTTACCGGGAGTATTTCATCATTTTGACTTTGTGTTTGTGGGTGGTAGCCTTTCAGGAACATGGCGGGGCGGTGCATGCTGGGATCGGTCCAGGCCCACCGTGGCAGCTCCCGTTGCAGGCCAACAGCTGCCTTTCCCAGGTGGCCTGACATTCGAGTACACAGCCGGCCAGATTAGATGGAAGGTGTATGAAGAGGGACAGACGGCAGGAGCATGAGGAAGGACAGAGGGGCGGAGGGGGATGGAGAAAGGCAGGACGATTAACTTAGTGCCAGGTCCTCCAGCACACAGGGTTGGAAGGCGGGGGAACCCTGGGGACAACCTGAGCCCCTGGATTTCAGTCCAGATGGCTGGCCAGGATACCCCAGAGGACCCCTTCTTATTGATTTAGGAGGGAAAACAGAGAACCTGGCTCTGCTTTGGGCTCCGGCAAACACCAACTGTACCGTACAGGACCTGCATGGCTGCTCCTCCATCCTTTTCTTCTCTCTCTCATCCTCATCTCAGGTTATCTGCGGCGACCCGAGGGGTGCGAGGAAGTGGGGAAGCTAAGGCGAGATATGAATATAAGTCGACTGATTTAGCGGGTGGATGTAAAATGGGTCACACTTTCGCAGGTCTAATCCCCTTTTCTTTGCGGTCAAATTGTGCGGTGATATGAGACGGTGGAACCAAATAGAGCCTGAACAGTGCAGGTTTCCGTTATTACAAAGAGCTTCTCAGTTAGTGAGCAGGCGAGAGGAGATGTGCAAGATAAGATTTATAGAAACACATGAAAGAGAACATGGGTATAAATATGTATGCACCCTTTGGAGTGGAGCCCCTTTTGTATGCCCATTTGTAGTTTTTCTTGTACTGCATATCCATTGTCAAGTCCAGTCAATTAGACGCCCTTTTTTTTACAAAAGAAAACTTATCTGATGTAATATACATACAAGGAAGCATAAATTACATTATTTCAGAAAAGTTATAAGCCATTATATGGAGAAAAGCTGTTTATAAAACCCAGAAAGTTTAAATATTGTACATCTAAGAGTATCTGTACTCATAATATTTGTTCTGAAAGTAATTTTTTTATAAAACTACTTCTGGACACTTTGGGTTATTTTGAGCATTCGAATATCAAAAAGTTCAGCTCAATCAGAAATAGTTGCTATGACTTTTAGTATTTGTAACTTTTATATTTTTTGAATTATTGTTTTACAAAAGAATTCCTCATAAAATTACAGAACTTTTTAAAAAATTCCTTCAAAACATTGTTCTTTTTGAAATCTAAAGCATACTTTATTTTTGTTTTCTTGTGCTACTTTGAGGTTTAAGCTAATGTTTTGCTGATTTTAACCTTCACAATTCATTGAACTACTAAATTTCAGCAAAGTCATTCAGCAATCAGCCTTTTCTAGTTTTTATGCTCATTATTTTTTCTGGAGTCCTCTAAAGAATATGTAGATGCTTACATGTTAAAAGAAAACAAACCATTATTTGTCTCAAACTTTTGATTGTTGGACTCCTTGTCAGTTTCTTACTGAGACGCTTCTTCACAGTTTATTTCTGTCCTCAGGACACCCAGACTTCGGTTGGACGCCTCATGTACGGTAAATATATTAGCCAACTAGCCAAAAGGTTGGCATTGTGCAAACGTGTTTCATTGTGATGTCTTTGGGGAACAGAAAAGAAGCGTACACCACAAATGAAGTGTATAAGGCAAGCCAGGAGCTGCAGATTTTCCTTTGCAGTGAACTCATCGCTGTGGGAACATGTTTCTGTGGGGGATTTATGTCATCTTAAACATGTATAACACCAATAATATGCAGCAAACACTAGCAGGGACGTCGTCTTATCTGAATATGGATATTAAAAGACATGTTGTGTGATTTAGGCAGACAGTATCTATAAAATTGCAAACATTACCTGACATGAATCTGATCACTTTTTTTGTGGGTTGTAAAATTTTGCGCACAAATACACAATAATTGATTGTTTTAGCTTTATTGCAACTCAACAATATCAGTGTTATTGCAATTGAAATATGTGCAATATGTGCATTTTTTTAATTAATCCTTTAACTGTATTTGGACATGCATGTGGTTTGACATCCATCGTAGGGTGCTGCACCACCCCCTGCATCCCTACTTTCCACAGCCGAGGGTGAAAGTAAGGTTTTGTGTCTTTGGATACCTTCATGGTCACAAAAATGCTGCAACACGCTGAAGAAGGTGTTCCAAAACCACAATACGTGCTCCTTATTTTGACGATTATTTGACATTGTTAAAAGCAAATGTTTCTTTATGTTTTAGGAAAATAAGTGGTTTTAAGTCATGAAACCATAAAACACCTTAAACGTCTTTGTATCTATTAGCATACAAAGGGTTAACTCCAATCCAGCCACATGAGGATCTTGCAGCATATGATATTTGTCAATACCGTCGATTGGCTATGAAACAGATCCCCTTCAGCGAGGGACCGGTGCAGTGAGGTATCTGTAACAGGACTCCCACACGCTGCAAAGACTATTGACCTGCCAAGGTGGACTTCTTTGTTTCGTGAGGCTGACACATCTACATCTTCAGTATTTCTCTACACTGGTTAATGAGCTTAATGAGCAACTGCTCATTTGTTTGTGCTTCTCAGACGTGGGCACCTGAGGCATGAAAGGGTTTTTGAGATTGTTGCGTAGGTGTACGCAGGTCGCTCGCTGGAGATCCATAATCCTGAATATGGATATGTTCACCTCTGGGCTAAATTACATCACAGCCTATGGCTGTATGGTGGGAATCACTGGAGCTTTTGTATACAAAAAGCCACCATGTAACAAAATATATATTAATCTTATCCCTTGTCAGATCTTTTAATTTTTTTTTTATCTTTAGACTCCAAATCAATATGCAGTCTTAAAGTGATTGCTTGCAGTAAAACAAAAGGCTGAAAATCGTACGTATCAGGGAAATCTTTCATGCTCAGATAAAATCATGTTCATTCTGTTCCTTGTTTAGGTTCAGATTGTGTTTCTGTTAGCACCATAAATAAACTGAAGATGCAGTTTGTATTTAACCATATTCCTTTAGTTCATTCAGTGCAGTTTCTGTTTTCCATCACCAGCTGCAGTCTGTCTCTTCAAGGTTTTAGTAAATTGGGGAGAACTCTCTGAATGCCAGTACAGACAGCTATTTGGCCGTCCTTCCTTTGTTGTCTCTTGTTTTTCTCCTTGCTAACATGGACTCAAGATGCCAACATTTATAACAACTGTCTCCAGTGAGTGAGAGCTCAGATTCAAGTCACACACTGCACGATGCATGCCATGGGTGCAGTTCTGTTCCAGCTCCCCACCCACTCCTGGTAATTCCTGCAAAAATGGGCCTGTTTGTGTTTGAGTTGAACCAAAGGAAGATGTCAGGTTAAGGAGAGAGTATTTTTGTTCTTTTACCGTACACACTCATTGGTGTCAGTATCTGTGAGGAGTGTGTGTGTGTGTGTGTGTGTGTGGTGATAATTGAAGCCCACTCGCTCCTGTGGGACTTCACTGATGTGAGTTTCTGGCTGCAGTGTGGTTTGATCCTGAAAGGTGTGTTTTGTTTTATCACTCTCAAGTGTTGCTGTGGTAAAAGGGTGTGACAGTGCTGCTAAAACCTGAACCGAGTTCAGACCTGCTTGTGGACCTCCAGAGGGAAACTCACTACAATGGTTTCCATTTGCCAGAAAGAAGCTTTGCTGCAGCTCATGTGGGTGTACACTCCTCAGATTTTGCTGTTTCATTTAAATGACCAACACTTGGATATTGTATCAGATGGAGCATGACTCCTCTCTTGACATTCTGCTTAAATGCTTTTAATAAATGAAGAAATGGAAGTAGCGTCTCTTGAAGGCATTAATATTGTCAGCTTCTTGAGATTTTGATTCGGGATGTGTAGAGTTTTACATTTTCCAATGCCAAATTGTCTAGTTTTTTTACATATTTTATTCAAATGTGGAGCACTACTTTAACTATCCAGTGTGAAAAATCAAGGAATTTCAGAACACTGAGTTCAAAATAGTAAAAATAATAAACCAATGTTCGCTAAAAAAAATTAAATTAGGTTAATTAAGACGGCCTTTTCTTGAAACAAGGAAGTGGGTAGCAATACTTGTACTTACCTGATACACCAGGTATGTATTAGGTACTTATATGATATGATCTGGGTTACGTACCTGGTATGTATGTGTGTACATACCAGAAACATACTCAGTAAGTATCACGAACATATCTGATAAGTATCAGGAATGTACCCAATAAGTATCCAGTAAAAACAGGGAAACTAGACACTTAATAATACAGCCCGGTCATCAAAGTATCAATACATACTAGTACATATTGGGTTTATATTTGGTATGTATCAGGTAAGCACTGAGCTGTATTAAGTACTGTTAGCAATATTTAAAGCTAAACGTGAAACAAAAAGTGACAAAACATTTCATTGGTTGGGCAGTATTTATCTAGGAAGTAACTCATTAAAGACAAATGATGTACAGTAGAATTTTAATGAAAGTTTTGCCTTTTTCTCATCCTTTGATGGTTTTTTGCCACATGTTTGTGATCCTTCTGCCTACATGCCGCAGATATAGGTCACAGCTGCAAACACAGCTGAGGGCAATAAGCTTTTGTTCTTTATGCCCCACTACAAGGTGTATTAAACACACATATGCTCCCAAATGAATTTTTAGATTGCCACTCTTTATTATTAATCTGTCCAGAAAACATTTGAATATCACCCCCAGCATTGTTTTTCTTATCTAACCCAGCACCACCATAACCCGCCTGCGTTTATTTATTTATTTATTTAATTCTTTCTGGGGGGAAACTCAGTGATGTATAATCACCTTGAAATTAATTAATTGTAACACAACAACGCCGGTGATAGCATCAGTGCCCGTGTGGTTCTGTCTTTTGTCTGCACACCCGTTCTTTCTTCAGGTTGCTGAGGTGGCTGTCCCGGACGCCATCCAGCTAAAATGGCTGCTATCTCAGCTGTATGTGTGGGGTCTCTGCGAGTAATTAATCTCAATGAAGCCCGTAGCTGAGATAGGTATGACGGCCTGGAATTAAATTACTCCCCCCACCCCACCCCAGCCGAACACCTCAGCTCCACCGGTGCCATCTCTGGCGTGCACCGGTGCGTCTGCAGGAGGAAATATGCCGCCTTGATTTTCTCAGGTTAATATGAGCCACCTGAGCCTTATCATTTCACCGGCATGGAGATATTGTCATAACACATGCAGGCTCCTTGTTTCACTTGAGCCTTTTGTCATCGGGCTCTTTCCCACTCGGTTTCAGATCAGATCACGCTCTGCGTCTTTTTTTTCTTTTTACTCTTTTTACTCTGTGGCGGCATAAATGTTTCCACACGTCGTAGGACCGGCTGATGTGAACAGTTCGCTCATTTGTTTTTAGTTTCTGTTGTTCATGGATCAGTTTTTGCTTTGCTAATCTGTTTCTGAATGCTTAAATGTGCAATTTTTAGGTGAACTTAAGGAACAACTTATTTGTTTTCACTTGAAGCATGCGATGACATTTATCTTGTGAATTGTTAAAGGCTTAGCATCCCTTGAAAGAATTTGTCCGGTGGTTCAAATTGCACATATTCACGTGCAAAAACTGCGATGTAAATAAAGTTTGACAATCTTCAAAACACATTGAGTTTATCAAAAATTATTCACAAGTAATGCTTCAGTTTTAAATATTGTATGAAATTGTAACATAAACGTCAAATCTTCAGAGTGCCATCAAAATAAAATGAATATGTTTCAGTCCTGTTAAGTTCTGCTATTTAGCCTAAATACAGCTGCTGTTCTCCCCTGGGGGGTGAGGGGCTGCCAGACTGGATAATCCAAAGGGTTTTATGTAAAGCTTTTTTCCGGATCAAACTCTATAAAGATTAGGAGACATGAACTGAATTTTTTGTTGTTTATTGCCACATTCATACAGGAAGAGTAACACGACTGCACTGAATGCACGTTGTGTGTGTGTGAAGCACAGCAAAGCGTGATTAGAAACAGAAACAGGAAGTTTGCAGGTTCACAACCTGGCTGTGAGCCTTTACATGCTCTCCCTGTCCATGCACAGGTTTTCTCCTCCCACAGATGAAAAACATGCATGTTAGGTTAGCTGGTAACTCTAAATTGTCACTAGGTGATAGTGTAGATCGTTTTTTTGGCTCGGTGTGTCCTTGAGATGGACTTGGACCCGTCCAGGGTGAGCCCACCTCTGACCTCTGGAGGCCGGCAGCGACTTCCTGCGACGCTGCACGGGAAAGCCTTTAAAAAGAAATAAATGGATGATGTAAATATAATGCTTCCAAGCAGATGTTACATCTTTATGCTTTATTTCCCACAGCTTAGACTTTATGGTGTTTTTTAAACTGAGAACAGGAGGAAAAATGCATCAGGTAGAGCCTCATTCTGTCTGATTACAGTCAGCGAGGGATCCTGACGTATCTGTACATTTATAACTGAATCTGTACATGTCATCAAACTGGAAAGAAAAACATTTGAACTGTGTCAGCTTTACTTGTAAAAATGAAGGCTCCTCAGCTGCACAATAAGCTGACTCTGTCTTTTGAAGAGAAAGCATTGGATATTGACCGCGATCCTCATCTGTATTGATTTCTGGTTGAAAATACACTGTATTCCCACTTTAATTATTTGCATGGGTGCTTTTTGCAGAGATGGACATCAATATCACAGAAATGAATGAATTTCACCAAACCTACTGCCATTAAAGGAAGGATGCGGTATCAGAGCGCTCTGGAGACTCGTGTTGTCTGATCTGAAAAGTTAAATGAACGTCTGAAAATAACTTAACAAACGGATTTATCATTATTTGTCTTGAGTTTTAGACTTCAAGAGACTTTTGTGTTTGTTTGTTTTCTAATGTGCAGAATTTCACTGATGTTCAAAGACGCTTTCTTCCTTTTTCAGTTTTAAAAAATGAAGTTGATCGTCATGCAACTGCAGTTATTTTGTACCAAAATGTGGATTTGTGGATAAATCACCACCAAAATCAGTGACATAACTAGCAATTATAAAGATCAGCAGACACAGGCTGACACCCAGTTTTAATATCGGAGATGTAATTATGTTTGAACAACATACTTGACATGATTCTGCGTTTTTAAATCAAATCAGATTAAGGTTTGTTGCATGTTAGTCAAAATAACACATCAGAAAGTGTCTGCACCATTATCACATCAGATGGCATCAAATTAAAGTGAATGCACGTAATTTTTAAATGTTTTTTTGCTGAAGTGTATCAAATTGCACAAATCTAGATGTAAATCAAATCATCCTAGATATATATTAATTATAAAGAGGACTATTGTGTATCTTAATGATGCACCTGATAAAAAGAAGTCCGCTATGATTGGAATTATGCTCCCTGTTATTTTACTTAAAACAATAAAATACAACTATATAGTTTAGTACAATATTCTAAAATCTTGATAGCAACCCATATCAAACTGATGTTAGATTTAACAGATGTTGGATTCTACATTTGTCGTCATGTACATCACAAAGATCCAGCAGTGACTGAAAATAAGCGCTCAGATTCAGAGTCCAGGAGGAGATAAATATGGACGCCATCATGGCCTGTTGTCGGTCACAGCAGCATATAGACTGTGATTATTCCAGAAAACGTCCGACACTGCTCGATGTTTGTCATCTTTGGTTGTGCAGGTGCTAAACTCACCACATTATAAACTCCCAGTAAAAGATTTTCTCCAGGTTTTATCTGCCGTTGGTGAAACTTGCACCATGAACCCGGTTTAAGAGTCATCAGCGGTTTGTTCTGCGCGTTGTCTTCCACAGCAGATATATTTAATGCCACAGAAGTTAGAAACTCTTCTTGAAGACGCACATGTTGCATTCCTAATAGCGGCGCGGTTAAAGGCCAGCCAGGTTTTGTGCTGCAGCCAAACGAACACCTACGCACAGGTCGATGACAAGAGCTGCCGCCCCGTTCTGCTCTCGCTTTAACCTCTCATATTCAGCATAAATAAGGTGAAACAAAGAGAGATGTTTCAGCACAGTCTGTGTGGGATGTGGGGGTCACATGCCTCCAGATGAGCTCCGCAGGAAACAAAATACACGCAGTAACCGTGACGACAGGCGGTTCACCTTCCCATAAATCAGGGGTTTTAATCATACCTGTCTCAGCCGGAGAAACGGTTCCGCCTGCCCGTCTCACTCTCCTCATATCCATGTTTCTCTCTTTCTCACTTGTGCTCAATTATCTAGCAGCTCTTTGGGTGTTTATTTATTTATCCGTAGTTCATGTACAGTATGCATGCACAAATTTCCTCCTGGGGGGGAGTGAGAGCGGCTCAGCGGAGCGTGGCAGCTAACCACACCAGCAGCAGGCAGGGAGGTGGAGGAGGAGGTGAAAGCAAAGGAGAAAAGAAGCAGATTAAAGGTTTAGGTAATTTTTTTTGTTTGTTTTCTTAGAGGCAGGCTTAAAGGTTGCTGGTTTGTTTCCCAACACCCACAGGGACAGTCCTTTTTCATTTATTAACTTTTACATTAAGTAAAAAATAAATCAGAACCTTTGCATTCTCAGTTGTTTGTATGTAGCGTTAGCAAAATATGTCATGAACAACTGGTTGGATTTTACTGAACAAAGCAGTAATTGGATGTAGATTTACCGATTGGATGCTGGAGTCAGCCCAATTAAAGATGGTCGCCACAGCTAAGCAAACTTGGTAAACTCAGAAACTGCTTTAACTCTGTCAGTTTTACAGATATTAGGCTAAAACTGGGTGTGGTAGCAGCTGGCTGTCATTCACAACACATACTCTGAGTACTAACAGATCACATGACGGGTCACATGACATGTCACAATATCTCATGAGATCGTGCATGATGTTATTTTAGAGCAGGGGTCTCCAATCCTGGTCCTCAGGGCCACCATCCTGCATGTTTTCCTTGTTTCTCTGCTCCAACACACCTGATTCATGGTTAAATCACCTCTTCATGTTCTGCAGAAGCCTGTTAATCACCCATTGATTCAAATCAGGTGTGTTGGAGCAGAGGAACACGGAGAACATGCAGGATGGTGGCCCTGAGGACCAGGATTGGAGACCACTGTTTTAGAGGTTCGACCAAAATGGCTACAACTCTGTCATTTCTCAACATAAGCCAAAGAACTTACTTCAAAGAACCGTTAGTCTTTAATTTGTTTTGGGTTTTGCTTCGTCAGTTTTAGCTACATCTATGAATAGTGTTATCAGTTTTCTTATTTTTTCTCATATAGTTTACCGGCACTTTTCGTCTACTCCCCTAAGGACTCAATCTGACACAAAGAGTTGAGAAGAACAACTATAAAAGCTTTTATGAGTAGGAACAGATTGTTTTGTGTACTCAGAAGTCACACTGGCAAACAGGCTTTGTATTAACATAAAAATGTCAAAGGAACGTAGAATAAATGTAAGTGACGAGCTGAACACAAGGCAAACAGAACAGAGGGAGGAAGTAGGAACCAGCCGAGGAGCCAAGGGTTTTTCTTTGTTCAGACATTGAAAAACACAAGGGAGTTGATGGTTTTACACTGAGGGCGAAGCAGGTAAAGGCTGCCTGGAAACTAATTAGGGGCCGTATCACAGCGGCAGCAGGGCCTGAGCCACTTTCACTCAGCAGCGAGGTAAACAAAGTGCTCGGCTGCTTGTTGCTGTGACAGACCAGATAAAAGGCTATTTACCTTTCAGTTGTTGCTTCTTTTACAGCCGCATGTACGTACGCCGTGTTCGCTGTTGTTTATTCCGCAGCGAAATGTCAACAAAGAGGCAGAGAGGGAGAGAAGAAGAAATGGAGAGGATGCAATTATAGACTTAGCTGTGGTGGAAATGAGGTGTCAGCAGAGCGGGACGTCACCGAGTTAGCCTCGTTATCGCCCGCTGCCGACGGACGAGCGATAACGTTTTTCTCAGTGCCTGGGTTCGCTCCACTCAAAGGAATCCATTCAAGATGGCTGCCATTGCTAAGCGACCCTAACAAACACATAAATGGCTATAACTTACTCTAAATTACAAATATTGAGGTAACGCCTGTGTGGTAGTACCTGAGAGTCATCTTCATCACATATTCAGAGCATTATCACGTGAAATAGGATATAGCGGCCATCTTGAATTAAACCTGATAGACAGCGGGTGATATGCATTCCTTCACTTTATGTTTGAGGGTGGGGGGACGTTTCTGTAATTTCATCCAGTGGTGAATCTTTTGCACACAAAATAACACACATAAGCATTTACATTATTGCACGCCTTTCATGGCAACAACAACAACAACAACAAAAAACGTGCTCAAAACATCAGCAGTGAAAAATAAACTGTTTGGATCAGTACAGAGGAAAAACAAACCATGTTCAGTTCAATATATCTTTGTTAAAAAACCTAATTGCAGAGGTGTTTTGTTTTAATTAACCTTGTGTAACACCATGAGATCATCTTTAAAGCCTCGGGTTGTTGTTTTGTTGAGGCCACAAGGCAGATTTAAAAAGTATAGCAGATATGATGTAAATATAGCTTTTCCCCCCTCAAACGTAGATGTATATGTTTTAGATGTCAACCATCTCAGTGTCTGTGTTAATTACCTTCTCCCTGTCTGGTTCTCTGTGCCTCTGTCCCTGTGACATCTGTCTCCCTGTTTTTAATGTGAGAGAATAGCCCTGTCAGCCATTCATATAAACCACGTCACCTTTTTCTTCCATGAAACAAAGGCTCGTCGCAATTAAGGAAGCCTCCTCTCACCGCCGACAGCTCCCCTCCTTTATGGTTCCTCCCCTGTTTTTGCTTTATTCCAACCATTTCCAGCAACTCCAGCAGACACCTTAAGTGGCGCTAAGTGATCAAAGAGGGGAGTGCATATTGGATAACGCAATTAGGCTATCACCGAGAGAGGAGAGTAGCAAAGAGACAGACAAGAGAGGGACTGTGAACAGATAATGGCTTGTAAACAGAGGACATTACTTTACACAGAGATTATTCAGATCCTGACCTGATACCGGATGCTCCAGGGTCTATTAGCAGACTCGTACCCAGTGGGAGAAGTAGCACTGGATCACTTTAGTTAGGAAATGGGAGAAAATGGCAGTCTTGAAATAAAAAGACATTTCTCAGGCTCCTCTAATTGCCAATATTCAAAACAAAGCTGCAACAGTTGAAAGGGGATGTGAGGATATCTTGTCAAAGAGAGCTTCTTCCTCTCGCCGCCCTCCATCTCTCCTCTCCCTGTCATTGGTGTGTTTAACAAGAGCACATGAGAGGCTTCTCTCATCATAATGGAGATCGGTGAACACAGACAATGTGTGTGTGGCTGCTGTGCTGCTGAAGAAAGGAAGTTGCGGTTTCCTCCGCCTCCCCCTGCATCCAGTGCTAAATGACTTGGGTCAAACGGTCAAAATGTAATTATCACAGAGGACGACAGCGATCACCAGTCAGTCTACTTACCTGACATTAACCCCAGACTGAACTAACAGGAGGCCCCGGCCGCCTCGGGGAGCCAGATGCTAATTTGAAGCAGAGTTTGCAGTTGGAGGGACTCGGCTGGGGTAATTGCGGAGATCTAATAGGGATCAGTGCTGTGGGAGCCCTGCATACATCTGCCGTCTGGCTGCGACCCACCACACCTGAGACTCCCGGCTTGGCTGCGGTCGCTCTCCCCTGTAGGCTTTGAAGCCCAGCGACTGCAGCACGGCGCCACTGCTGGCACGAGTGAAGCGAGGTCTGTGATGTGGTTTGAATTGAAGTCGTGGTGCCGCGACTGCGTTTACAATACTGCGGAGAGCATCCAGAAGCTCACTGGTGTGATACTCTTCAAAAACAATCCTCATCTGACTGTTTTATTTGTTGACAAGCTAAAGATTTATTGATTGATTGATCCCATTTGTTTCCAGTTTACACTTTTAATCAATATTTTAACAAAATACCAAACCCCTCTCCACTTAAAAGTCACTTTGGACAACATAAGTGCATGATAGATTTATTGCAAAATTTTATTTTTGTGTCCAAATTGTGTCTTTTGGTTAATTATAAAAAACAAATGACACAAAGTGTGATTGGGTTTTTGTTACATGTTGCTGAATCACTAAATTTGCCACCACAGTCAAACTCTTTTATTTTTAAGCCAGCTTTCTTCATTATAAAGTGTTGATTTTGGCCCACTTTCCTATGATTTCTGAATTAGAAAGTCTCTCTTGGAGCCACTCTTGTCCTAATTTGGATATATTTGTGATGGGACGGAGGTCTGCACCACGGTGAGGCAACTGTTGCCGTCTTTTATCTGGTTTAGCTGCATGTTTAGGAATATTCTCTTGTTAAAGTTCCAGTGTGGCTCCAAACTAGTCAAGGTTACCTCGCCTACTAGTTTTAAATTCTCACAACATAACATCACCACCACCGTGCTTTCCCATAGAGATGGTGTTTTTTTCTTTTTTTAGTGCAACGCTTCTTCCCCATTCAGATAAAGGCCATGTTCCTGAGTCCTCGGAGCTCGTCTCAACAGCTCATCTTATCTCCACAGCAGTGATTATGAAACCATTTTGTTCCTTCTCAGCTGACCTTTTGCTGAGACTTTAAGAGCTTTTGTATTCCTGTCCTGGAGAAGTGAGTCTCCCTCGGTTGTTAAGACTGGCTTTGTGCTCAGATGGAGTGAATCTTGGACTTTTTTATCTTTTTTTTTCAGACATTATGATCCTAGAGGAAAATATAAGGGTCTCTGCAGACAAACTTGGGCAATGTTGACACTTTCAACAAGAAAACACACAACTATATTGCTGAATAAATGGATAAAACTGTAATGTCAACATTTGTGAGTGACAAAATCTGTGCACATTTGTGAAGAAAGTTAAAGACCACAGTCACAACCAAAAATCTAAACTCAAAGGAAAGCTTGCTCCTAAATATAGACAGCATTTTTCAAAAAAAAAAAAAAACATTTCAAAAGCTACTAGCAATACATGAGGCTGCCCAGTATGTAACTCGACCTTGCGTAGTACATCCATACCTGGTCTTTACAAAGTACTTACAGGGCCTGGAAACAATTAGTTGTATAGAATTAAGGCAGAATGAAAAGGGAAGAAATTAGCAGATGGTTTTTTTCCTACAGCTGTAGGTAATCAAGGAACACTTATTACTTTTTTCTAAGATCCTGAACATATCAGCAGCTGCATATATTAATGATATTTAAGCCCAAATATTTGCAGTAAAATGTTTGTCTGCTGTAACAAACAGTTGGGTACATTGTCTTCCCTCTGCAGTGTAGAGATGTTTAAATTACATCAATGAATGTGAGGCGCAGCAGAAGGCCTCGACCCTCTTGTATCACACACCACCTCTACACCTGACTCCAGCTTACTCATTGTGTCAGCGATCCAAGGAGTAGGGTCCGGAAAAGCAGCCTCCTGGTCATCTTTAATTCATGCGATTAAAAATGCAGGAGAAGCCCTCCTTGTACCAGCTGTTAGACTCTGTTAGTAAGCCATAATTCAAGAGTTGAAATCCAAGCAAATTGAGGGCGAGGTCGGACGGAGCGCTGGCCGGAGAGGCATTATCCTCCAGCTGAGAGGCGAGAGGCAGGTTCAGTCAGGTGCAGCGCGAAGCTCGTTAATCCTCACGGCTGCTGAAAGATAAAGCTACGCACTGACCTTTATAAATGTATATGTGGGGAAGAATGGGCAGTGACTCGGAGGTGGTCGGGATGGCACACCCGGTTGTGCACAGTCTAATTTCTTTATTTAAGCCCTTTGTTATGCACTGATGTTTCCATCCACTTTTGCTGCTTTGGCTTTTGACCTCTTGCTGCAGGTTTCTCCCAGCATGCTTAGGGTTTCATAAACTATTGTGGATGTATTTTGTAGACCTCTCTTGTCTGTTTATTTTTTATTTTATTGGTATGACATAACTAAAATGAGCAGACAGCACTTATTAAAACCTGTCACTTTATAAATAAAGAGCAGCACAATTTATTTACATATGAACTACTTAATAATCAGAGCCTGCGTTTCCCTCAGGTGGGCAGAAAAAAACAAACATTTTCCTTATTCATTTGCATCTTGCTAATTTATAGAAACTAACGATGGGCGTTTTAAGCTTTTTGAGTTGATTTTTCTTCAGATATTCGACCCGCCATTAACTCATTTCCCTCATTCCATCCACCTACCACCACTCAGACACAAGACCAACTTGCACCGATTCATTCTTCTCGCAGCGCACGCCTCGCTCATCCTTTATTCACGCAGGGCTAATTATTACACCACAACAAGTTTCAGCACAACAACAAACCATTTAAAAGAAAGTATCTTACTGAGTGATAATCTCAGCTGCTTCATGATACGGGGCTGTTGCCTGATTCATGTTTTTGCTTAAAAATGACCGTGTCCGCACTTTATAATCCTTTCAAAATAAATTATGATTACAGAAACAGCTGGGATGCCCTCAGTATCTTTTTTTATTTTTCATTTTAGGGGTTAGTAGGGGTTGTGTCAAAAAGAAAAAATCACCCTGACTAAAAAAGCGTTGCCACAAAACGACATGGCGTGTCACTACCATGTGCTGAAGGGCAAAAATGAAAAAGATTGCATTAATTCTTTAAATACCTTCATTTCCTTCACCAAGAAGGTTAAGTTTTCAGGAGTGTTGTTTTTTTGTCCCTCCTATGTTAGTAAGATTACTGAAAAACTGAAGAACAGATTTTCAGGAAATATTGGGATTGTCACAAAAAAACAAGTGATTATATTTTGGTGGTGATCCAGATCACGATCCGGATCCCACAGTTTTTTATTGGCCCTATGGCCTTGGCGAAGGTTTGCGCTCTCCGAGTGCTTTTAGTTTTAATTAGACTTTGAATGTTTGAAAATCGCTGCCCAAGCCGAGTAAAAAAATCTTTCTAACATGCACGATAAATCTGTTCTGTCTGTTTACATAGTTTCAAGTTTTAGTGCACGCATGTGTGAACACACATGTGTAAACAGGACTGTGTGTGTGTGCATAAATTTCTGGCTGTGAAACAGCACCTTGCTGACATGATGCATCTACATGAATAAAGCATGGGTGCGGGGTTATATAATCTGTGCTCGTGTGCGGATCGGTGTGGTTTGTACGTGTCCATGGAGGAAATCACCATTTCAATATAGCTCTGATTAGACGTCCCATTTACCGTTGTGAAAGTACACAGGAACCTTCTCTTGGCAGGTTGCCTCCGGCAGCAGGTCGGTGCCAAGCTCTTTGAAAACCAATCAGTTTCTGGTTCTCAGATCACTATCCGCCTTTTGGTTTTTCCTCGCCTCTTTCCTCCTAGATCTGCCGCTTGTGTTTCAGGCTGGTTTGAAAAATAAAAAGGAGCGAACGGAAGGAAAGATCTCAGCGGTTGGTCATCCATCCACACAACAAGCTGGCGTTGGATCAACACCCACAAAGTCCAGCAGGCACCTGTTGGGACTCGGCAAGGTGCAGCGCACTGCAAGAACTCCACGTTCAGTCCTCTCTCCCCTTCAAAAGATAATTGAATTTTCTTGCTGCACAATTAAATTTTATTCAAAGATTTAGCAAATTGAATAACATCATTGTTTTTTCTTTTGTTGTATGTGCTCATAGACTCACTAAACTGTGATTATTAGTGCCATTTGCAAATTTAAATAAATACACTTCTGATTATTTTCTATCTCTATGAGGGTAGCTAATACTTTAATTCAAGTTCAATCAAAAATATGTTTAAAATAGCAAAATATGGTGAATCAGACCAGATTAAAAGAACTATTTAAACAGTTGCTTACATATTCTGTAAAATACATTGGTTGTGTACGCTGGATCAGAGAAGGATGGTGAGACTGGGAGTTAAAATGACCAGGGGAATTAGAGAAAGAGCTTATCCCTACGTCAGTATCAACATGTATAAGCCCATCGCTCCATTTCAACCCCAGAAACCTGCCGTCCAATCCATCAAAACACGACTCCCATCGACATAAAACCTCCCTCTCTGCCTGTATTTGTCTTCCTAATTAATTACTTCACATGCCACAGTATGTTTCTGAAATGATAGATGATGGAAAATTATAGCCGCGGTATCCCAGGCACAGCCAGCGGTAGATTTGTGCAGTCAGCTTCCAGCCTGCATTACCTGAGTAGATCTGGCAGAACGCCCGAGCACTCAGACAGGACAGATTTGATGTTTGACGTGTAAGAGGCTTTTTTAGAAATGTTTCTAATGCCGGATTTAGTAGGTAAGCACAATCTGCCGCGTTCACCTATGTGATATTATCCAACAAGGACACGGTGACACATAAACAGCAGAGGACAGTTCGGTGTGTGCAGCTGGTGGTGTCAGAGCTGCGCACGAGTCATTTCACTCACCTAATGAAGGCTTTTGGAGAAAACAGGCAAGAAACTGAATAACTCCATAAAATAGGCTTTACAAATTATTTTGACTGCATTAAAAGTTGGTATTTGACAAGAAGATAATTTTTTTTAAGATTTGAGTTTTAGTAACAACTTTGCCATCCTTGCAACAAATAAAACTTAATACTAAAAATATCTTCATATTTTAAAGTTACCCAGAAAAATTCAGTTTTTATTTCTGTTTCTGTTGTAAAAAACAAAATCAAAGAAAACGAGTAGTTTTACGAAGTCATTTTTTGTATTCAAAAGTGTTGGGAACTATTAATAAACACAAAATCTATTAATGTGCCAGTCTTGAAACTTTATTTGAACAAAAATTGGTACAAAGACAGCATGGATTGGATTTATCGGTGGATCACAAAGTGAGAATTGTGCTTCAAACTGTGCTGCAACCAAACAGCGTCTCTTTTATTGAAGTTTGAGGCGCTCAGTTTATCCACTTTTTACCCCTTCCTGAGAGCTGGTGGTATTTGCATCTTAGGAGAAAACTTAAATTTACTGGTTACAAATTATAAAATCAGACATCAAAAAGGTCATCTTAAACTATATCAAACGGTGTTCCAGATGGATTAATATGCAGTCGTAAAATGTGCGTTCACGTTCTGTAAAAATGAAGCGTTTGTCAGAATCCGATGAAAACCACATGGATGTTTGAGTCATGTGATTAACCTACAGTATATTAGGCTGGCCGTAGTCTGTGGAAGTAAACAAATATGGCGAGGTGTAGAATCTCTGTGAAAACGTTTAGGTAAAAGAAAAAGAGTGAATCTGCTGTTAAATCTGAAAGAAAAGAGAAAAATTAGGGATCAAGCAGGGCGGTGAATTTGTGAATTTATTCCTGAGAAAGAGCTAATAGTGGGTGCAAATGCTGCACAGCAAATGGAGCTAAAGTGACACGCTGCACAGTCTTTGTGAATCCATCCGAACGTCGCGTTTCCTTTCATATCGTTTGTACCAGACTTGATTCTGTTTGTAAAAATCAGTTCATGACTTCATTTACTAATTAAAGTTAAAACTCTGAAAAAGAAAACCGTAAAATTAGAGAAACATGTGAAATTCTCTGCTTTCTCTGGACCCAATTAGGTTGCACATTGAAGAAGTGGGTCCTGTGGTCTGATGAATCAGAATCTAAAATGCTTTTCAGAAATCAAAGATTTAATTTATTAAAGCGTAGAATATTCAACTTATTATTAGTAATGGCAGGGAGGTTTGTTAGTATGGTGTGATGGACGATGCAAACAGGTTTGGGGAAACAAATGGAGCTATGCAGGTGCATTTTTAGGACTTTTCTTCCTTTAGATTTGCTGAATTAAGCATCACAACAACAGTGAAAGGCTTCAGCTGCTTAACTGGCTTGCCTGCAGTCCAGGACAGTCCCCCACTAAAACATTTTGAGCGTTTTGAAACTCCATCAGATGAGAATCTAACCTGAGAGCATCGTCAAGTAAGAAAAGGACTTTCCTATCAGAGGAAACCAATCGGTCTGCAGCGTTTCCGCATACTTAGGATGTTTTTAATAAGGAGAAGTGATGCAACGCTGTGGTAAAAATGTGTATACATGAGCGTATATGATAATAGGAGAAATCTCCGTTTAAATTTTTAATAAGTTTGTTCTGTTTTCAATTTAATGCGGTCTTTACATGGGTTTCAAATTCTTGTTCTGTTTTTATTTGCGTTTTACTCGACCTCCTAATTATGATTTCTGGTGGCACGTTCTTTCAGCCGAGATGATGATGGGATTTCAAGTTTTTGCAGGAGAATTTTCCACGTTGCCCAGAAACATTACAGGAATAATAAACAAACAATCTGACAGGAGCCTCACTCTTTTTTAGTTTTGATCACTCGTACTGCCCGAGGCCAGCTTTTTCAGACAAATTCCAGGCCTTTGATTCACAGTGCTGTCCGGTTTTAATAATGCAGACATGTTCGCGGGTGGTGCCCCCACCCCGGGGGTTTGTCTCCTCTCCCCTCCTCCTGAAGAAGGACGCTTCCTTGCGGCTATGGGGCCGGACAGGAAGCGCTCACCGTGAGAGAAAGTCAGGATGGGAAGACCGAGAGCGGTGGGGGAGTGAGAGGCAGGAAATGAAAAGGAAGAGAAAGAAAAGTTTCGATTTTTTTTTTTCTTTTTCACGCTGAGAGCACAAAAGAGCATATTAAACACTAAAGTTTATCAGTCCAAATTAAGTCTTGAATTCACAGCTTCTTTAATCTTTTCACATCTGAAACCATTTCCTCCACGCCTCCACGTTTCCTCCCGCTAAAACACCGAGATGAAATCCAGCCCAGTTCACTCTCCCCGTGCCGAAAACACCGAGACACATCATAAAAAATTAATTACNTTTTCATAAGATTCTTTAAAAAATGTAAAATTCATTTAAAGTAAGTGGTGACGTTGTCTTTGAAGATCACGACAACTAACACGGATCAAAGCAGAGGTTCTGTACGGATGAGAGCCTGATTAGCATAATGAAATTAACTCGGAGACAAGAATCTCTAATAGGTGCAACAAAAAACTGCATTAACAATATTTAAGGAAAGTACTGTTTGTGCTTCTAATACAACAATTATGCAACTTGTATTCAATTAACACGTTGTTGATTAACTTCTCGGCTCATTTCAAGACCTCCTTTCATTTCAGAAGAACAGTTTCTGCTCCTGTTTTTAATCTTTTTTTTGCGTCTTTTAAACTTGGCAAACACGATGATTCTTTGCTGTATTGTTTTCCTTAAATCGGGCCATGAAATCAGTCAAAATTTGCATATTCGCAGCGATAATTGCAAAGCTGGCAGATAGTTGTGCTATAATTGCAAACTAATGACTGCAAAATTATTTGGTTTTCCTTTTTTAAGCAGCACCTAATCTGAGTGACGGCTCTGTTAGGGTAAAAAAATAAAATAAAATGAAGAAATTTTCTTTTGAAACGACTAATAACCAGAGTCACGGTGTCTTTACTGTCACAGCGTGGGATCTGTGTACAACAACATCCTGGATGAGCTTTTCCTGAAAGAGGAGGGCAAAAAGGAAAGAGGTGCAGTTATTAATTGCAGCTGCAGAAATACCTGTGAAAACCAACATCTCTGCTTTGGAAACAGGAAGAGAGATTTATCAAAATACATTTGAATGCTTTATCAATGCTGAACTCTGCTCAGATCTTTTCACTTTCAGCTGCAGGAGGTAATTCTCTTTGTTGCTGTTGTTTGATTTCATCCGGTGCTTTAAAAGCAGATGGGATGATGGGACAGGTCTGAGCTCACTCACACACAGTTTTAAAAGATTTAATGACCTGCAATGAAACTGAAAGTCTTTAAAAAATCTTATCTGCAGAGCAAACTCTTGCTGGATAAATACGTTTATTAAAAACCAGAGCGACTGCATTTCCTGTGAAAATACTGAGAGCTGAAAGACTGTTAAAAAATGAAATTGTTAAAGTTAGAACAGAACAGATGCTAAAATCAGTAAAATGATCATCACAAAAGCCGAAATCTTAAAGCTGCACCTAAATCCTAAACTAAAAGATTTGTAGCTAAAAGGTAAAATTAGCAAAACATTTGCAAAACTCTAAAATTACTAATGCTGTAGCTAAAAACTAAAAAATTATAACAAAAAGTTTAAAAAATAATAATAAAGATGCTGCAAAAAGCTAAAATTAACAAAACTGCTTGTAAAAGTTAACATTCACAAAAGCTAACAGGAGCTTAAAAGCACAACAGAATTGTAAATAAAATTAAATAAGTTAAATAAAGTATATAAATCACAGACACTGAAAGTCAGTGTTTTTATAAATAAACAGCTAAAAAAGCACAAAGTACGCAGAAGTAATTTGATTACAAACAGTACAGAAGAAACAAACAGTTGTGTGAATGCTGCCTCAGCATTTGCATGAATAATATTTATTTATTTAACATTTATTAACTTTAGATTGACTTTATAATGCCCTTCCATTTGTAAATGATAACTGGCTGTGAATCTTTAGTTTCTGGTTTCTGCAGCACTTAGTCACTGTTTTCAGTCAACAGAAAGAAACTTCAAACACAAAAATAAAGAAAAGGAGTGCAAAACAAACAATGTAGCTTATTGTTAATTTTGATTATATTTTTGTCTTTTTATATTGATTCAATTCATGCAGAATTTTTATCATAATGACAGTTCCTCTCACTGTTTTGTCACCGTTCCCAGCTGAAACAAATATCCACTCCTCTCTGGAGCCATAATCTTCCCATACTTTCTTTGGAATATTCCCAGGATGGACCTCGAGACTGGGCATTGGTGCTTTTTATGTCCATTATCTGTTTATTATAAAGACAGGAAGACGAGTGCTTCCAAAAGCAAAGAAAAGAGGAAGATGGGTAAAACTGAAAGCAACAAAAGATTCCCAGTTTCCTGCTCGAGTCAAATGAGAGAAATGATCAATATCAGCAACTTTGTCCAGATAAATATTCGTCTGACTCTTTGTGTTGTTTACTTTCTAATCTGACCAGCACTCCTCTCAGTGGGAGCCGGGTGGATCCCCTCTCGTTTTCTGACAGAGAAAAGAACACTGTCCTCTTTGGACCTGGCAGTAATTATAATAAATTACAAGAGTGCAGCGTTGTTGTTATCTGCGGTTAGTTACCAGCACCTCCCTCCCTCTCAGGGAACACAGGGATTCAGAAAAGAGGAGGAGGACGACAGCGAGGTTCCAGTGACCTAGATTTAGTCTCAAAACATAAATAAATTATTGCATGCATACACACTGGGCTCGAACAACACACACACTTCCCATGTTCAGAGAGCACCTTCAAAGTTGAAAATGGAATTTAATCATGGCGAGCTGAGGATTTGCTCACATTCCTGAGCACTCGTCGGCATGCATTTATGCACACAGACTCATGCATATGTACATAATCTAATCATGAACACACATATTGATCGACGAACAGGAAATCTCTATCATAAAGCCAATATATTATTTGATTCCAGCTTTTAAAACGGGAGAATTTGCTGCGTTTATGTGTTTTACATCACTACAGATGGATTTGGTTTTGGACTTGGCTGCAAAATGATCACTTTTTACAGTTTTTTGATGCTTTACAAACTAAATATTAAATCAGAATTGTGTTTCAGAAATCAAATTCTTGATAGCAATTAAAAAAGTCAAGTTGCATTTAAGCATAAGGTCCAGAGTAAGGATGAGCATCCTGTATTTATATGATCTCAGTTCTGAAAAAGTTGGGATGTTGTGTGAAATATAAAGGAAAACAGAATGCAGTGATTTTCATAAACCCATCATTTATTCACAATGGAACATAGTAAATAAATCAAATGTTGAAACTAAGAAAATGTACTTGTTTTTATTTAAAAGAAGTAGAAGCAACAGATGAAAACGTTAGGGCAGGTGCAACAAAAAGTTGTAAAAGTAAGCGGTACGAATCAGAAACAGCTGGTGGAGCATTTTGTAGCTAATTGGGTTAATTGGACAATTTCACAAAAATATTCCTTAATAAAAAATTGGAAATACACTGAATATCAATTCAGCTACAATTTATAATATTAAAAAGAATCTGTAGAAATCTCTGAGGTCAAAGGTCACGGCTGGTTCTGGTTCTGCTCAGGAACACTGTCTGTAAACACAGTTCACCGTGCCGTCCACAGATGCTGCTTAAAGCTCTATCAGGCAGAAAAGAAGCCAGATGTGAACAGATGTGTCTCCTCTGGACCAAAGAGGAGAACTGTTCTGAGGTCAGCCTGCCTCTCTGATGGTATGGGGGTGCATTAGTGCCTCAGGTTTTAGAACAACATCTGCTCCCATCCAGGACTGTTGAACAGACAGAATGGGACAACCTCAGGTCCAGATGTTTACAGACAGAATGGGACGACCTCAGGTCCAGATGTTCACAGACAGAATGGGACAACCTCAGGTCCAGATGTTTACAGACTGATGGGAGAAGAAGAGGAGATGCTGCACAGAGGAGAACATGGACCTGTCCCAAAATGGTCCATTTTTTTTATTTTATTCATTTGATGTTTACTTTGTTCCACTGTGATTTTGAAATGATTGCATTCTGTGTTTAGTTACATTTTACACAACAGTTTTTTGTAATTGTGGCTGTATTTTACTTCAGTGTTGCAGTTTCCTTCACTAACTTGCTAATAATTAATGATCCATGTTTCATTTGCAAAAAAAAAAAACCATCCTAAACTCTTAGATTTCCTGAGAAAACAGATGTGTGCAGTAAAAATATTCCAGTAAAGGTATTCCAGCTGGTTCGTGTCTCCTCTGCAGGAATCACAGTCTAATCTGACATCGGTAAATAATCCTCTTTATTCACACTGCGTTTGTTTAGAGAACATCTTGAGCAAACAGGGTTCTTCTCCTTGGAAAACAAACTCATAAAAAGCTGAGGAATCTGAGACTGTGCAGGAGTGACAGTGTTTTGAAGCAGGCCCGAGTGTCGTGGCGGCGGTTTTAAGAGCGTTCTCTGGCGACTGCCGTGACACTGCCATTCCCATGCCCCGACAAATTCTTTCCTCAGATCCCAGGCATTTAAACGGCCCCCCTTCCCTCCCCCTGCGCCACTCAGGATGTAGCCAAAAGTCCACTGACCTATGTGGGAGTGGATATTTTGGAAGACGGCCCTGGCTCTTTCACTCTCTATTCCTGTCCTCGCACGTTCATTAGCCCGGCCTCGAGAGTCAGAGTGTTTAGATGTTGTTATCATTCCTCTCCTATCATTTTTCTTCCTTGCTTCTTTCTCCTTTTCCCTCCGCGCAGGGATGTTGTTTTTTCTAGGTGGGGTCATCTGCTGCGAAAATTTATGAATGTCACATTATCATCACCGAGTAGATTAAATATACATGCGTTTATCCTGCTGAGAGCGTGGAAAAAGCTCTTTGGAGACTCGCAGTATTTCTTTAAAGCAGATAACAGGGCAGCATGAGCTTGTTTCTTTACACAACACGCTCGAGATGCAGATTTATTAAGAATGCAAGGTAATTGTGGCTGCAGCAGTGAAGGAACAGGTCGAGGGATAATTTGCAACTCATCAGATTCAACCAAGAATCATTAAGCGAGTCCCTGGTGAGCGTTTAAACGCTGTTTTGAGAACAAAAAGCGATCATTTTGATGTCTGTGAATCAGTCAAAAGAAACTTATTTAATAGCTGCAACAAAAATATGATCAAAACCAGGAATGCATATCGCCCACCGCCTCCGATTTCTAGACTAAGATCATCTTATGTTGAATATTGATGGATTACTGTCGGTTTAGTCACATAATCTGTTGACTATGACTCTCAGCTACTACTCTAATTTTTAGCTTTGAATTGGCTGAATTGTAGCCATTTTTTGTGTATTTTTTAAGATCAGTTGTCTATGGCAGCCATCTTGAATTGGTTTGCTGTAGATGTACATCCAGGGATTGCTTTCTGAGGATTTTATTAATATTAGTTTGAGATATTTTGCTAACAGATAAATAGGATTGACTCCAAAGGTTTATAATAAGATGTTGCACAATGTGTTGTGCTCAAAGTATGATGCTCAGCTACTACCACACCCCAACGTCAGCTCAGTGTCGGTAGCAGTTGGCTGTGGCAGCCGTTGACTCTAAAACCTAATCCGTCATAGCTGAACATCTGAAGATTACTTTCTGGCCAAAAAACATTATCGCCCACCTCTCGTCAGGTCAAGGATTGCTTTGCAACTCATCAGATCAAAACCAGAATCATCAAATAATTCCCTGGGAAGCATTTAAACGCTGTTCAGAGACATTTTTTAATGTCAGTGAATCTGTCAAAAGAAATATAATTGTCCAAAAGCCACATTCAGCGAATAAATTGATCATCATAAAACAAAAAACAAAACAATAAGTGCCAAATAAAGAAGTATTTGCTATGAAAATAAAAAGTAAAGTCATTTGAGTGATGACTGCGGATTAAAAACCTTCTGCTTGTCCTTTGTCCTTGATGGTGATTTCAGCCTTTAACACGTTTACCAGAGACCTCGCAGTGACGCAAAGTGTGAACTTTTAGGACATTTACCGCCTTTTATTCACTGACACTTTCTTGTTTGTCTTTGGAGGAAATGGTATCAGTTGTGGATAAAAAAAGAGGAAAAAGTCACACCAATAACGATACCCAGAGTAATTTTTGTGGCTGCTGCAACACATCATAAAAAAAAGGCTAATTGACATTTTGGTGGAGGCCTGTCATGATCAAACATTCTTGTTTACAGATTGTTGCTGCTTTAATGCTAGAGGTCAAGGTAGAGAAATAAGTCTGACCAAGTCATTATTTACAGTTGATTTAACAGAAGGAAGTTTTCCCGAACAGGACTCGGGACTTTTATATTACAAGCCGGCACAGAAAATAATGACCTGTAGGTGCTCAGCTGTTGGAAGGAAATTGGTGTTTCTTGTTTTGCCCTTTTTTTCTTCTTCTGTTTTATTATTATACTCCAAAGCTGCTGTGGTCGTCTCTAACATCCCCCCTCCCGTCCTCCCCTCCTCCGGTCCAGGCGTCCACGCTGTTACATCACTGGAAATGTTTGCTGCTTTCTGTCTGGAACTTATTCTCACCTTACTTTTGTCAGGAGAAAACACATCGCTGCAATTATTGGGATTTCTCTCTAATTGGACTTGCCCTGTTTTTACCTCGAAAGATTTGAGTTCCGAAATCATAATTACGCTTTTTTTTGCTGTAAAAAACAGTCTTTTATATAACAACCTGATGACAGCAGAACTTCTTGGAGCTGTCTTGAGATGTTTTCCACTAAACAAAAGCCTCTGGATACAAAATGTTTGGTCATGTCCTGTCTTTTCTTCGATTTTGTTTTAGGTTTCAACCTGTCTGCAGTCATTTTTTCCTGCTCCTTTCTCCTTTTTCTTTTTCTTTTTTACTTCCTCTGAGTCTCCCTCCTGAATCCCTCCAGTGGCCAGCAGATTCAAAGGGAAGAAGAAAGAAGTCAAGTAGCTGTTAGAAGTGGAGAGGAGTCGAGGCCCAAAGCAGCTAATCAGCGTATTACTTGTGTCACGCCGACTCAAACCGAAGCCCGTAGATATTCCTCCTTCGTTTTTGACTATTGTCCCGTGAGAGCAGTGAAATATTGATATGATTCCCGTTACCTGCTGTTTCCGTAGGTACGAGGCGGTAAAAAGTCGGCCTTTCATCTGCTTCTGATGGACTGTCGCTCGCCCAGTGGCGCAAATCTTTCGGGCTTGTGGCGGACGCGACTTTTTAATCAACATGAATAAACATGCATAATTGCACAGAGTTAGGAAAATTCATAGGGAATTTTAAATGCCTTATGAAGAATTCAAATGAAGCTCGGCCCCTTGTGTTTTTTTTTTTTTTTTACCTACTTCCCTACCTTGCCTTTTGCTGACTGGAACGGCGTATATACATCTCCGCTTTTCATCACATATGCCTTGCCCCCCCCTCCAAACACACAAACCATTAGACAAAATATTTACGTTTCACAGACGTGTTCCCGTACCTCTGCTGAACTTTGATATTCCCTTTGATTTCCAGCACCCCCTCCCCTCCTGCCTTCCCTTTCAGACATGTAGAAGTTTAAGAAATCTGTGGGTTTGATGTGATTTTTCCCCGCCTTTGTACATCATAGGCAAACATGAAAAAAGGTGCGTTCACAGACGGGCAACGAGCGCAGGCAACAGTGGGGAGCAAAGATTGACATGTTTTTTTATTTTGACAGCACTCACCCTCCCTGCCCTTGGTTTATGATCATAAATAGTGCATGCTGCTTATTAGGAGGCTGCTGCCACGTTCCCGGCTACCGAGTGTGTTGCTCGCCGGTGTTAGCAAACAATTTGCTTGTACACATGTGAGACATTATTAGTGTTTCCCTTTCATCCTTCAGCTTACCCTTTTTCTAGTCCTGCTCCATCCATGCAGAACACTCAGGGATAGGTTGTACTCACCGATTCTGCACGCTGCTCGTCATGCACCAAAATTTGATGGGAAAAGCGCATAATTTGCCTCTTCTTAGATTAAATCTAACTAATGTGATTATGTGGCACCGGCACAGGAGTGGATGCAAGCACACGAGCACACAAAAGCCAGCATGATGACAGAATTTCAAGATGTTTCACGTAGCTGAGAGGGTGAAAAGAGAGAGGCCAGTGCCTTTAATGTTGCATGGAGCAACATCTGGCTCCAATTACCCACTGTGAGGTAGGTGCTCTATTATAAAAAGGAAACTCAAAGGATTTCCTCTCTTAAAATACATGTTATCCCTTAATTCCTGCCTAAATTACCACTTAAGCAAGGCCTGCAGTTCATAAACCCCGGTAGTCCGGGTCCGAGAAACTAAACTCTGCGTCACCTTGACCGCGGAGGTAGCCGTCCTCGGAGAGCGGAGGCAGTGAGTGACATGGGCAAGGCAGAGCGACTCAGAAAGAGATTAGTAGCCTGGTCGCACCTCTCCTCCCCTCAGCTAGCACCCCGTCGGGGTGGCAAAGGAGGCGAGGAGGGATATAATGGCCGATGGACCCCCTCTAAAAGGATGTTTTGCAAGAGGTGGGAGAGGAGGTGGGGATAGTGCGAGGGCTGTGGGATCCCGGGGGATAGATTTGCAAGTAGAGATAGTCTGATTCACCTCTCCCTGACACTGGCGCCAGGGGCCCAGGGCGAGCAGTCAGCCTGTGGTCAAGGCAGCTACGACCCCGTCCCTCAGCCCCCCACCCACCCCACAATCTCCAAAACACATACAGTCTCTGAAAAACACACGCAGGAAGAAAGTACAGGTCTGGGCAGAGATGTAATTTGATGCTAGGTTCTCTCCCGAGGCTCGCTGTTGTACCGGTGTCACCAGGTCAGAGCTGAAGTTCTTCACAGAAGCTTTCAGAGTCACTTAGCAGGAAACGGTGGCTCGCCGGCTGCAGCACGATCCCACGCTGGAGACCAGGATTAAAAACAAACACGACCGCGTGGAGCACTTTATGAATTTAATTAAACCTTTACACGTTGTTTTTAAATCATCTGAAACAGAGTAATGTCCTTATTCATAATCTGTACATAATTGGAACTTTTTGAATAAACTCTGTTTCAAAATACCTCATGAACCACTGGACAAACTCTAATGGATCTTTGAGAAGAAACCATCGGATGTACGTCTACAAATAATAGTCAAAGTGATTTAAGATGGCTACTAAACAACTTTGAACCTAAAAATATCTATAACTTAAACATATTGAGTTAAAATGTACTGTGGTAGTAGCTGAGACTCATCCAAACATAATCTACAAGTGCTAATAGATTGGATCTTTGTTTTAACCTTTGGCATGCAAGGTGGCGAGTGATATGCATTCCTTCAAGGAATACTGCTTTCATTTCAGTACGTTTCGTGATATGTAGATTATTTTAAAGTAAACGCTTCATAAAATGGTCAAATTTGCTGGTTTGTCAGCACATTAGTACCAACAGACACCTTTCAGGATATTTAAAACAAACTCTGTTATCACTTTATGACCCTTCCTGAATACAAACATCCTACTTGCGTTATTGTGTTGATGTTTAAAGTCTCAAAATATGATATCTGACTTGTTTAATTTGGACTCAGACACTTTGAAGTGGGAGATTAAACAGGTTAAACTCCCATATTTTGGTTCTTCACTTTTTAAATTGGCCATCATTTAGTTATGGTTGGAGTAAGAAGATCAAAATGAAACTTTAAGGGTAGAATTAATTTACTCTGTTGAGTTTAAATGCTGCAAAATGTATAGTTAGGGTGAGAAAAACTTAGATTTGCATGCTTTTCCTTGTGTCACGTGGACAGTACTTACAGAAACTGAACGATCTGAAGAAACACTCCGACTCTGACACAGACAGGTTGAGGACATGTAGACTATGATTGGTTTTCTGGTGAGATTCGACTCTTGATGCTCTGGGAACAAAAACACTTTAGCTTTACATTCTGCATTGCTCATTGCTCTCTGATAAAAGGGTGTACAAATGTTTTATATCTTTGTTTGTGGGAACAAGTTGCAAACACTTTGCCATACATTTGTCATAAGACATTTGCATCAAACGATTTTCAGGGTTTGGTTAAGCTTTGCTTCAAAGAAATTTTTGATTTGATTAATTTCAAACTTTGGGCTACAAAGTACAGTGCCTAATCTTCAGAAGGAAGCTGAATCGTCAACTTTCAGGGGTTTAGACAAATTTGACTCGTTTTTTATGCCCAGTTGGATATTAAAGTTGCTTTGCTTCCTCTTTTGTGAGAGCAATTATTTTAAAAAACAAGAAACATTGATTTATGATTTATTTTTAATTAATAAAGAGTTAAATTGATCAAAACAGCTCTGAGGGATTTTCCGAGCAAACCAAATAATGCACATTTAGCCAGCGGAGTACATTCAGAACTGGGCCACAAGAAAGAACCATAACTGAAGCAGAATAATACTGTATGTTCTGCCAGAATCATATCACACAGGCCTGATTTGTAAAAAATGCAGTATGCACTAATAATACATAGTTAAGATATGTTTACAGATAAAAATAAAGTCTAAGTCCAAGTGAGTATAGGGAAAATTTAAGAGATGAAAAGGAATGTTAAAGAAAAACATCCAGCAAATCAAACTTTACATAGATATACCTTATTTGCAGATTTACAAACTCTACTTTTATTTAAGACCGTGGGTGAAATAGTTTAGTGTCCTTACATAGAAGTATATCCCAGAAAGAGGATGAATTATGTTCCCTTATTTTAATTCCTCCTTTTCATCTTTTTTTTTTTTTTAAACCAAAAAGTGTCAGTTTTCCAACCTGGAATGTTCTTGGCCCACTCTCACTGAGCAGGTAACGACACACCACCGGCTCATTTTACAGGGTTTTGTGTAGACTTTTAAATTGTGGAAACATTAATCTGATCTGATAGTCCAGCAACCACAGCCGTCTGCAGAAATCTGCCTCTGCTCTGTTATTAAGCTGCAACTCATTCATTTTCATCAAAAAAAACCCCACCAAATTCAGTTTTCTCCAACAGAGGGTTTGTGTTTGCCTCAGAGCGGTGAAGAACCCGGGCAGCAGGTGTCGTCTTCAGTCTCTCCCATCTCACCTGCTGAAGCTTGGAGCACCTTCAGAGAGCTCACAGGTGTCCTGGTGGCCTCTCTCCTTGTCCTCCTTCCTCACGCTCACTCAGTGTTGTTGGTAGATTTACACACGTCCTTCCATCTTCTGATGATGGATTTAACATCCAGGGGATGTTTGAGGCCTTGGAAATCCTTTTAGGTCCATCCTCTGACTTGTATTTTTCCAAGAGTCTTTTCTCTGAGTTGAATTAAGACTTTGGTGGTCACTTTGAAGGGGGTGTATATTTATGCATTCACTTATTTTACATCAGATATTTTTATTTAATTGTTATTACTTTGTAGAAATTTGTAGACGAGGTGTCAGCCTCACAGTCAGAGAGGAGCCTGAATACTGAAAGCTCTGCCTCTTATTCTACCTTTTTAAACTCTAGGAATCACAAGTAAACCTTCAGTCTGAGAGCAAAGTGCTCTGTTAGGAAAATATGGAACAAGAAGATCTTTAATATAAGGCAGATCTCAAAGCAGGTTAATACATTTGTCATTTTTCTCACATTAACTAAGAGGATTATGCCACTCTCTGACTACCCAGCGTCAAAAACCTGTGAGGTTTTGGGGTTTTCTTTGTGTTTTTCTTGGTTTTTGTTTATCTTTGTTGGTTTCATTTTTGTGCTTTCTCTGTTTCCCGTGTTTTTCCATTCTCCCTCAGTCTACACTTGGTTGTCTGCCACGCCCACCTCCACCTGTCAGCAATGATTATCACTCACCTGTGCCCATTTACTCATGATCTTTTGAGTTTAAAACCCGGTCATTCACTCCACTTCTCTGCTGGTTCATTGTTCGTTTCTGTTCCTGGTCCTGTCTTGGTTGTTTGGTTCCTATTTGAGTTCTTAGAGTTAGTTTTTGTTTAATAAATTAGTTTCTTTATGAGCCTGCGTTCTGGGTTCGTCTCCATCACCACCAATCCTGATAAAACCCATAAACTGCCAGTAAACACGGCACCATGCTCAGCCGTCCCCCATTCATCTTTTGGACGAAAAGCATTTGTCTCATTATGGTCAGGCCTGCAGATTGAGGGAGGAAGAAGGGAGGATGAGGTCAAGGTTCTTTGCAGAAAACTCCCTCACCTGCAGCATCTCATACAGCATCATGACTATCTTCACACTGAAGAAGGATTTCTAAATGTGCAGCGATTCAGCCCCATTCTAGGTTGTGGTTAGCCTCGTTTTATGTGTTTATTTGTAGAGGACCTTAAGAATAAAGAAATTATTTAAGTTACCTGCATTATTGGCTGTAATTTGTAATTGGCTGAGGCAGTTTTGATCTCTTTAGATTTGTCTTTTCTGCATATATCCTGGAAATAGGTGAAGATACTTTGATGCTATAACTACCTCTTTTGCCAGCCGTATTATATACCTGATATTGGAGGAATTTGAAGGTTTTCTGGTTCTTACAACAAGCTTATAACTCTGCCGTCCCACACTTTTACAAACTGGAACAAACCTGTCTTAATTCCAGTAAACAAAAAGCAAAATGGGTCACAATAATGATCCATGTGATTTGTACTTGATTTAGTTAATTTTGGTCCTGAATTTCAGCTCAAAGGATTGTTTGTTTTTCTGGTTTTGATTCCCAAAGTGGAAGAGCTCCTGAGCTTTAGTGCAGCGTGAACCGTGATAGTTTGTTGACTAGATCAGTATCTTCTTTTAAATCACTTCTGAATCTCACTTTTAGACACTTGCTTTTATGTGTTGATGTTTTATTAATTTTTCCTGACGCCAGTTCTTTTTATGTGATGCTTTTATGTTGCTTTTGCTTTTATGTTTGTTGCTTTGCTTACATTACTCTTTAATAAAGTCTCACTTTTTACTACTTGTTTGCTCAGGCTTTTTCTTTTTTTTTTTAAACCATGGCTCGACTTCTTAAGGAAGATCATAAAAACAAACAAAACAACTCATTATGTGAAATATTTATGCCTTTAATTGTTTCAAAATCTTTTATGGTTTAATATTTATTATAGGAGAAAAGAAAGAAGTGAGATGATGCAACTAGTGTTGTATTGGATGAATGGATTGGTCAACAAAACATGGGAACATCAGTTTTGTAACGAATAATTATATGCTTGTTTGTAATGAAATAGATCATTATAACATGAAAAAATGTTTCAAAGACTTGCACTAAAATGCATCTAAAGCCTGTTTTTAGGATGGTAAATATTGCTTATTTATTATAAATGTAGATGCAATTTATGACTTTAATTCTTTGATGTTTTCCAGTTCACAAACAGACATTTTAAAATTTATGTTACTTCCTTTCAAATAAGCTTGTTGTTGGCATTTTTTGGGTCTCATCCACTTCTGACTCTCCTCCAGGCGACAGTTACAGAGGGTAGATTTGCAAATGTAAATGAAAGTTTTGGACAGCATTTTGGGAGAGGATTCAGGGGGCTCATGTTGCTTGACAGATTGGAGACCTGTTTGCTGAAGAGGAGCAAGCTCAAGTCCATCTGAACAGTGAAATCTCAAACATGACGGTGCTGGTGGCAGCAGGTGGTTAGGGGTGTTTCTTTCTGCCATGTGTGTCAGTACATTTGAGTGAAATGACAGACTTTGTCTGTTTTATGTGATTGTGCTGCTGAAACACAGACGCATGAGGGGCATTTTTAAATTATAAGGTTCCTCACTGATGGTGACCCCATTTAAGAAAGGTTTCTTTACAAGACATAAATATTCCCCTTCATTTTAAAGTTTAAAATGAGGAAAATCCTCTTTAATTTGCTCCTTCTGCCAGAATTGAAGTGCTACAGGACGTCTACCATGAAATAAAATTGTCTTTTTAAAATATAATTCCTTTTACGGTCTTTTTTCCAGACATATAAATACATAAGATTATTCTTTATATGACATGCAGTCTGGTGTCTTTATCAGCTGCTCTTCTCTGCCAGGTTGGTTTTGCCCACCTCTGTCCATTGTTGGCCTTTTTGTCTAAACTTCATTCAAAGCGAACTGCTAAATGCTTCAACTTCTTCCAATTTACAGCGATGACAGCATGTTGCTTCTTCTTTGAAACACCTGATTATCTTTGTTCATAGAGGAGAAAAGACAGCGCAGGTCTCCTGGAGTCCTCCGAAGTAATTCAACACTAACACAGCAACGGAAACAGAGTATTTCTGAAGCTAGTCATCCATCAAACACTGAGGAGAATGTCCAGTTGGTGGCTCCAGCAGGCTTAGAATAGCCTTTTGTTCAAACACCTTTAATAATTAAACACCTACTCAGCCCCTCAGGCTTCAGAAGATTGAAGACTTTCGCTGGGGGGGAGAAAAAACCCTCCTTCCCCTCCCTGTGCTGTTATAACCTGCAGAGCTTGGCGGAGATGAGGTGTGTTGTATCACCTAATGCCTTTTCCTTTTGCTGAACAAACCCCCTCCTGACTCCTTTAGCACATTCATAAAAGAGGAATACATGAAATACATCCGTCTCTTCAGCTACAGCACACAGTTTATATTTCAAACAAGATCCCAAGGTTGATGTTTTGAGGAGTTTTTAGTCTTTTTTGGTTCAAATAAAGTGAACGATCCAATGGACGCAGATTTTAAGGAAAGTAAATTATTTAAAATAAAGATTTTTTGCTCAAAAAAGTTTTTTTCTGAAAAGGAAGTCATCACTTACATCATTGTTGGCGATGGACAGCACAACTTAGTGGTTAGCACTGTTGCCTCACAGCAAGAAGGTCCAACCCAGGTGTGGAGTGCGCATGTTGTCCTCATGTTCTCTTCATGTTCTCCTCGTGTTCTCCTCGTGTTTGCGTGGGTTTCCTCCCACAGGCTCAGGCCTTTCTTCAAAAAGAGATCTGAGATCTCAGTGAGGTTTGAATGATTAAATAAAGGTTAATAATAAATACTGTCTGCATTAAAAGGCAAAGGTAATCTATTTTTTTTTTGCTCTTGTTTGTGGGTTTGTCTGGTACCAAAATATCTGATTAACCCCTCGAGTGATTGTAATGAGAAACACAAAGTAAATCTTAGAAATCTTACATCTACAACTGAATGACTTTTGGAGTCAACACAGTTCAAAATGGCCACCACAGCTAATCAACAATAGCCAATGCAAAAATGTCCTTAATGTTAATTTCAAGGTTCGAACAAAATGGCTACAACTTCATCATTTCGCATCATGAGATGATCTTTGTTTAAAACGTTGACATTAAATGCAGCGGGTGACATCCATCACTTCAAGGAATGTTAGGCTTTTAATTTCTGTTGTGATTTCTTGGATTTTCATACTAAAAGTCTTCCATGAATGAGGTTTAGGTAATAACCTGCCTGCTTCTTCAGGGGCATCTTTGCAGCACAAAATGTCTTAAAATTATAAAAGTAAACAAGATTTTCATACAAGTGTAATCCCGTAGAAAAGGTTTGGATGTTCCTTATGAAACTGCTGTCTGCAAACTGAGTGCCAGAAATATTTTCTGCTCTTCTATCTTTGAATAACATCACATCCAATAAAACTGTGATCTTTTCAGCCAGTGGTGTCCAGTTCTGGTCCTGGGGGACACTGTCCTGCAGGTTTTAGATGTTTCTCTGCTCTTCAGCAGGTCTTCAAGTTCTGCAGAAGCCTGTTTCATTCAAATCAAGTGTGTTGGTAACTTTTTGACAGAACATCACTTCAGATATGACCAGATTATCATCAAGTGTGTCCCTGAAAGATCTGTTTTTTAGGTCCAGATAGAGAAGACACAGAGATGTAAGGAAATGCTAGGAAGGTGAATTATAGGGTTGGGTCTTTATCTACTCCTCATCTCATTAAAATATGATTTTGATTAAGGTTGCCCAAACCCTTAAAGCCAAGTTTTTATCATGCAAACTAAACCTCATGTCTCAGCACTCACAGCTTTCTTGATGGCGATCCTCTGCATCTATGTTTTTTGCAGAAAATCCTAAATATTGTTTGATTGAAGTCCCAGTCAGTTTGTGTAGTTCCTGTGAGTTGTTCACAGGCTTTTGTAAGAGTGTAATTTTCCTTCCTGCCACATTAAACGCTCACCCTGGCCCATTCTCGATCCCATGGGACTAAATAATGACTAACGCAGAAAAAAAAAAAGAAAGCGGCTTCAGATTTGCTGAGAACAGGCACCTGAGAGAGAACAGCTGTCTTGTAAAAGGTCACTCTCCCACTGTTCCTTGGTCTCCTCTCCATTTCCGGCCTCTCGACTTCAAGACCCCTCTTCCCTCACTTTCCCACCCCCACCCGTTTGACTCCAGAGTCACGTATTTTGGCTTTCTTTCTCACACACACGGCTCTCACTCCCTCTGCGCTGCACCTAGAGGATTCTTGGCAGAGCCTGACCACCTTGTAATCCCTTGTAGGAAAAAAAATGCAGTGGGCGGATAAATGTACTTCACTCTGGTTTATAAAACTTCCCCACAACTGGATATATATGGGTCTCTCGAGGTGTTTGTTTTTCCCAAATGGAGTGTAGCTATCATCGTTGCACACATGTGGACCCCTACCCCTCCTCTAAGAGCGCGCACATACACAAGCACTTCTAAACATTGACAAACAGTCTCGAAAAGGCAAAAAACAAACACGAATCGAAGTGGTTACATTTGGGCTGCTTTGGGGAGAAATTTCTCATAACACGCTTGACAAAAAGAGGCCGCTGCAATTTTGCAGACAAACAAACAATGTTTGGAGTGATCACTTTCAATAAATGCCCTACTCACATATTTGAGCTCTAATATTTATCATGAAATCGGCATGGCCGCCAGACGGACTAAACAAATACAGAGCTCTCCCATCTCTTATATCAACATACACGCAAAAACCAACAGTAAACACACACAGACACCGACATGTCACTGAAAGTAGCCTTATGAACCGTCAGGAAAGCTGGAGTGGGTTTAAGCACAGTCACTTAGAGCTGCAAGAGGCAACAGTTTTCAGATTAAATAAGAACTCATTCTGGACACATTCAACATAATTAAAGGCCTTTGATTCTTGAGGAGATGCGTATCACCCACTGCCAGTTTCAGACAAATCTTTTGTTGGGAAAGGATGGAGTAGTAAATGTTTTGGTCAAACCTTAAAACAATAGTGTTTATGATTTCATGCAGAATCACACAATGTTGCACTCAGCGGCTACCACATCAGATTTTAAGTCAATATCTGTAAAAATGTATTGAATAGCAGCTACTTCTGTGGTTTTCTGGAGAGGGGGGGTCCATTTGGCTGTGGCAGCCATCTTAAATTAAGACGTAGATGTACATTCAATGATCAACGTTCTGCAAGTTTCATCAAAATTTGTCCCCTGGTTCATGAGATGTTTTGCTAACAGAGATCCATATTTGCAGAAATGGCCAAAAACATTATTGTCTGCCTTTGCGTTTTGGTGGTGGGTGATAAGTAATCAAGTGTTAGACATCTGGTTTCTTGGTGCGGCCCTTTTGATGTCAGTCAGGACACTGATGTCATCATGTTACCTGTTTGTGGATTATGTGGGCATGGCTGTCGGTGCTCTTGTTACCAAGGTGACACCGTCTATAAAAGGAAAGGAAAGACTTTGACTTTGGTGCTGTTCTTCCAGAGCGTGGTCTGAAGTGGTTGATGTATCAAACATAAGATGAGGGTTGCAGTCTCGCAGGATTTTGGGCTTGAATGTGATGAACAATGGTTCCACACTTCAAAATGTTGTTATATCTGAAATATTCTACATGTTGGCTTCAGTGATCACAGGAAGCTGGAAACTCTGGAGTTTTGACCAGGAAAACGGAAAGGAAACATTTTCTAATAACTAATCATTCCCCAAAAGGACAGCTTTAATATGTTAGCATCCAAATTACTTTGTTTCTTTATTCAATAAAATACTTTTTGAAATTGCCATCACATTTGACCTATCTTAGCCAAAATAAAAATGGTTATAACTCAATAAGTTTTACAAAAATTGAGCTAAAATTTGGTGTGGTAGTAACTGAGTCATCCCCAACACATACTTTGAGTGCTAACAAATTGCATCAGATCTTATGATTTCACGGGAAAATGTGCAAAATTTTGCTGTCAAAATTTGACCAAGATGCTAGGCCTTTTTATATTTCGAAAACTTTTGCCCTTTTTGTGTTTTCTCTTTGTATTGCTACATGAATATTTTGACGTTTCATAGTTGAATCTTAGGTAAACTTTACACACATCTCCGGTGCTTTTGACCTGCTTCCATGCAGTTTACAGAGTCATGAACAGAAGGTGAACATATGGCCTGCATGTTAGGAACAACCATATAAGGTTGACTCGGATGAAATCTGGTGCTTCAACTCGATGGAGGACTCCTTGATTTTCTACTCAAGGATGGCATCTTCCTGTGTTTCCTTATCTGAATGCAGAGGCAGGATTTGTTTTATGGATGGAGGTAGTGATGTTTTGGACCACAGATTGTTTTTCTTTACAGTCTTAGTGACAACTTCTAATTGTCTTATCAGTGATTCCAGAAAGAAAAATACTTATGTCTTGATGTCTGTGGAGGTCCTTAAAAGAGAGAAAAAAAGTCAGGAATAGAAGATTGTGAAATGAAGGCTTATAAAAGAAGAATTTAATGAAGGGAGGGGGAGCAGGGCGGCAGGTCTCAGTGGGTATTTCAACCAGCTGCTTGTCAAGACTCAGGCGGCAGCAGAGTGCGTGACAGCTCTGACAAGAGTTAGCGGTGGTCCTTCTGCGATCCTCTTTTGTGTGACAAGGGGAGGCAGGCAGAGAGGGACTCTCGACAGGCGAGGTCACGGGAATGGTTTCTGGTGGGTCGCGTTAACAACAACCTGCCTGTCATGACTCGGGAAGTTTGCTGGCGCAGAGGCAGATGGCACATGAAGAGGGTAGAAAAGCCTGTTAGGGAAGGTGAAACAGGTGAGAGGTGATGTGGCTCTACATGTGACTGCATGTGTTCTCCATCTTGTGAAAGACGTGAATCTTCATACCTGTTGTTGTAGTTCACAGCCGCTGAGTCAAAGACACAGCAAAGCTTCAAGGAAGGCAGCTGATGTCAACTAACTACAGAATATTTTATTTTTCACTTCATTGTGGTGGTGTCACAGGTTTGCCTCCTGGCCTTTCTTTGTGGAGTTAACATGTTCTCCTTGTGTTTGCGTGGATTTTCTTTGGGTACTCTGGTTTCCTCCCACAAACCAAAATCATGCATGTTAGGTTAATTGGTAACTCTAAATTGTCCCGAGGTGTGAGTAAGAGCATGAATGGTTGTTTGTCTCTATGTGGCCCTCTGATGAACTTGTAAACTGTCTAGGGCAGAGGTGGGCAATCCTGGTCCTCAGGGCCTCTATCCTGCATGTTTTACTTGTTCCTCTGCTCCAACACACCTGATCTGAATCAATGGCTGATTAACAGGCTTCTGCAGAACATGAAGAGGTGATTTAACCTCTGAATCAAGTGTGTTGGAGCAGAGAAACAAGGAAAACATGCAGGATAGTGGCCCTCAAGGACCAGGATTGCCCACCCCTGGTCTAGGGTATCCCCTGCCTGTTGCACAGAGACTGCTGGAGAAAGGCAGCAGCTCCAGAAAAAAAAAAGAAGTGTTTAAAGAAAATGGATGGATGGATGAGAGGGAAATAGCTTGATATAGGGACTGTTGGTTTAAAGAGCTGGAAACCAAAAAATACTCTAGAATTTAAAGACATGGGTATGTTTTTGTGTATCCTTTCAAAAAGAGAAGAAAAGCTTATAAAAGTCACTGAAAAAACTTACCAAAGAAATTTACTAAAAATCAACTAATAAAAATCCGTCAATGCTTTTTAATTGTGGTTCAACAAAACTAGAAGATGCTAAAGAGACGGATATTATAAATGTTAACCATTTAGCTCAGAACAACTTAACGATAGATTAGAGGAGAACTCCAAGGTCAAGGGTCATCAGTGTCAGATCGCATCATTGGTCGCTGTTTGAGCCAAAGCAGACTTAATGGCTGCTTTGCTTCATCTGGCACAGGCTATCATGAATCTGAGCATGGTGCGATGACATCTCTACTGAGGCAATGTGCTGCCCCGTGTCAGAAAGTTTGGTCTCAGTCGCAGGTCACGGGTCCTCCATCAGGATAATGACCCTGATCTAAATCCTGTTGAACATCTGTGGAAGGAGCCAAAACATCTGGAGAAGGAGCCCTTCAAACCTGAGCCAGCTGGAGTAGTTTGCTCATGAGCAGTGGGCAAAAATACCTGTGGACAGGTGCAGACGTCTGAGTCACAGTTACAGATTTTACTCATGGACCTCTGATTGGAGGGCAGCCTCCTTACCACTGGGCCAAACGTACCCGAGTTAAACAGACCCTGTTTATGGCAGTCAGTTTTCCTCTTATTGTGCTCATGCTTAGCCAAATATCTAATGAAAAGACTTCGACATACTGTTTTTCTCCTGATAGTTCAAACTGAGATGCTTGACTTCACTGCAGTGAGCCAGATGCACTTGGTGGCAATTATCTGCATTTTTAAAATATAAAAGCGTTCTTTCTACATTTTAAGAATTTTACTAAAAGCACCAGAAACCAGTGGCTACAATCGCAAAATCAGAAAATTAAAGAAATGGACTCCAACCATCGAAAGCATGCATAATTAACCCGTTTTTGTTTCAAGTTCTCCACCTAACCTCAATTCTCAGTGAAACACTAGCTTCTCTCAATTCTTCCCATTTTCTATTGTCTTCTTGCAGCCTTTCAACCCAGTCTTACAAACACTTTGTCTAAACCGATTGTCAGTAATAAGCAGATTCAACCATGAATATGCATAATAATCACTCACCGCTGCATATTGCTGGAAGAGTCCAACAAAAAAGAAAAAGTTTTCATCCAATTATACTTCAAAATCAGCAATAATTACAACCCTATACATCATCTGCATATTTCAATTAATATTGAAATCTTGTATAAGGTTTTGCATGCAAATTTATAATATATTCAGGATTAGGTATATTACAGTTAAATCTTTCTCTATCCAGCCTCTACCTTGCTTCTCCTTAATAAGCTGTGTTCGCTAGTAATGTTCCTGAACTTATTATAATGCAATATGCTCAGGCAGAAGAATCACACGTCCTTAATATTATTTCTCGCAATTAACGTAGAGCTGAAAAATACAGAGAGGGCCTCCTTCGTTAATTTGCACAGGCACTCTCATATAATGCAAAACAGAGAGGGAATAAACAGGTCTCAGGCTGGCTTCTGCACATGCAAGAGTCAGTCAAGTGTTGCAAATCTAATTTAAATATACAACTGTTTTGTTTTGTCCGTTTCCTGCGACTTGACTCGGCCACACCGCATACTTCTGAATGGGAAATGATGCTGCTTAGTATTGCTGCCCATCAGTCAGAGGGGACGGCAAGAACAGCGCTCTGAGACATTTGTCAATATTTTCTGCATTCGCTATCTGTCTAATTTATATGTTCTATAGTCCCGAAGCTCAGGGGACTTCAATTAGAGAAGTACCTGTATCTGCTCTTCTTGTCTACGGCTCCCAGAAGCCCCTGTGCTTTCATATTGAATCATGGAGAGACAGTTAATATTCCAGCGGAAGGGAGAATCTATAAAGTCGCCACCATAAACCAGAGAGCAGCCTTTGTAACATCCAAATAATAGCTGTAAATAAAGAGCTTACACCTGTACGGCGAAGGCCAGGTCCACCGACAGGATGCACTTGAGTGGCCCGCGGATAGCAGTAAATGCTCTGGGTAAAGAACAGTGAGCTGTGTTAATGGATAGGTTTATTTTAAAGCATGCCATCTGCCATCACTCACCCAGAAGTATTGGGTAAGAAGGAAACAAGTTAGCTTAGAGTTCCCTCTCTCCTCCTCTCCTCCTCCTCCAGATACCTGATAAAGATGACTGGGAGGTGGGGAAGACGGTCTTGCGACACAGGATTCCTGAGAGAATAAAGCATCAAACCCACTCAGCAGCACCACTAACAATAATAAAAATGCCTCGGCTTAAAGGTGACATTCCCAATTTACGATTATTTGTGTCTATAAAGTGTATTCCTCGGCTCCTGACTCATTCTCACCCCTCCCTTGCAAGAACAATGCATTAAGGAGGTGGGTGTCGAGGATAAATGGAAATTCTATCCATTTTATTAAACCGACAGGCCCCACTATACCTGAGACTTTCAATTTTGCCAGCGTGACCTCCAAGGAGACATTTCTGTCTCCTCTCTGTCTACCTTCGCCTCATTCAATTCCCTGTTTGCTCCGACCGGCCCTCGGAGCACCCAGGGACCCGCAGCGCCGTTATGGATGAACTCCGAGGCAATTCAGAAATAGAGGAAAGGAGTGTAGATCTCTGCTCCCCTCAAAGATTTACTTCGCAGCGTAAGATGGATGAAATCAGCCTTTGTATCTCTCTTAGTGATTGTTTTTCCTTCCGTTGGTTCTGGCCTTTTTTCATACAAAAGCAGGGCGTTCGATGGGATGGGAAATGTGATGGATTAGAAGGTCGAGATCAGAACAAAACTAACAGCGAACATCGAGATGTGTTGTTAACCTGCGATCAGAGCCAACTGATAGAACCGTTGTGTTTCTCTGAAACACCAAAACTCACTGGATCTGTCTTGGACCCGATGACAAACAAAACTATGTGATGCTTGAGGTTTTTACCAGAAGTCGCGGTCTTGTCATGAGATAAAACCTTAAGGCTGTGTACTCGCACACCACTGGACAATTTTAGGAAATGTGTAATAAATAATTTAGAGCAGCCATAATCAAACCATAGGTAACAGCGGTACAAAGTAAACAACTATTTTAGAGATCCAACCACAATCCAGGCATGTTAAAGTCGGTTTGAGTTCCAGTAGCTGCAGCTAACTGTTTGCAAAGTAAATATTTGAGAATTACAAATAATAGAAGGTAAATGTGATAAGAGTAGAAATTAAGTAGCCTATGCTTAGATACACAACTTCTAACCATCACCCTTCACATGCAAAAGTCAAATATTTCTCCAGAAACATCAGAAGATTTACAGATTAGATAAGAGAATATGATGAGAAGCAGAAAGAATAGTTACAATACTGGCAATGACTTGCAAAAACATTTCTGCAGTTTATCACCATCAAACCTCGGAGACAAGAAACTAAGTTTGTTATTTTGAAAGGAGCCAATATTCTTGGGAAAAAAGACTGTTTGTGACTGCATTTCGTGTCATGCCTAATTGGTAAGAAGCTATTAAGTTTTAACTCACTATCCATCATTAAATTGGTCATGGAAATCAACACTAGCTCGAATGCATCAAATTCAATGTTCTGCCAATAAAGCCGCCTGGCAAAGTTTCAAAAACTACGTTCAGAAAGAGTAAAACGGGCCAATCAGCGGCGTAGATCGGCTGCAGGACAAATCTCCTGGACAGGAAACAGACATTACTTCTGCTTCTGTCCCTGTTGCAGGGAGGTGATAGCTCATAAAGTATTTCTGTGAAGAATGGAGGTAGAAAGGAAGCAGTCTGAGATGCAGCCAAGTTTTTATTGAGTTATGGGCGTTTTCAGCAAAGAGCCTTCAAGAGCGGCACTCCTCAAAGAGACCGAGTTCACACTTAACACGGGTAATATAAATGGAGTTGTCCACATTAGTATTTCCTCTGTCATTTTTTCCCCTTCTGGTTAATGTCTTAGTCTTTTTTATTCCTCTAAGGCATACACTGAAAAGCACATGGACTATCAGATGTGTCTGCTGTGTGAATAAAAGGTAAAAAATGAAGCTTATTTAAGCGTCTGTCATGATTGGAGCTCTGGGATCAGAAGTGCATCTCAGTGACAAGCGTGGCATGATGTAGCAGATGAATTATTGAAGAAAGTCAAGTCACATCAGAGGACTGAAAATAAGAGCAGTTAGGCAGTTTGGATCCAAACTTGGCTCCGTCCTCTTTAAATGGACGGATCGGAGAAGTTGATTTGGACTTTCGATGGTGCTTTTACCGTAGCTAATTGTACGTCTAAACCCTCTTTGGGATGAGCGGCGCGTCGGGAATAGAGCAGCTTTGGGTTTGACAGTGACGGTTCAGAAGATGACAAACAAATGCCACAGAGGATCAATGTGAAGAGGTCCGTCTTCAAAACACAAGAGGAACGGAAAACGACAAAACTGATCTTCCATGACAAGTTCTCGTGTCTTATCAGGGAATTCAGCAGGGTGCTTCTGTGTTTGGGGGATTTGTAAGAGGAGCTAAAATAAAACAAACTTACTATGAAAAAAGCAGCTTTGATTAACTTTTGACAAGATAGCTCTCTGTGACCCAGAAACTTAGAAATCACAGTTCATGGTGGATTTCAACAATATCCTAATTTGCTCTAAATTATTTAGAGTCCAAGAATCATGAACCTTTTTTTTTTTTTTTTACAAATCCTGACAGAACATAAATAAATAAATCAAAATCGGCCCTTTTCACTTTTCTCCAAAGCAGATAGATAATTTTAAAATGCACTTTTCGTCCTCACCAACAGCCTGGCTTAGCTGCGATTTATGGAACAGAACCTGCTCTGGCTGACTGCCGTACATGGAGTGATGACGTAGCATACGAGACCTACGGAGCGTGACGATGTGTTGTTTCAGTTGATGATTACAGAAATCAATAAGCAGCCGTGAAACGATTGAGTTTGGGGATTGAATCGAGATGCATCTGTTTATTAAGTCGTTGAAGCAGTAAAATCTGATCCGTTTACCGATTAAAAGAAAAAAGTCTGGAACTGCTTTCACTTCTACAGGCATCCGCTGTCAAAAATAAAATTAAAAAGTCTAGTTAGAGTTGTGTAAAAACATCAATCTTTGTTTTTAACTGTTGTTGTTCTGGTTGCACATCTTGCTGTTTAGCTGTAAGGTTTTCTTATTAGTGACGCCTACTGCAGCAGCACTGATATCAACAGCAACAAAATCTGAAAATGTGCTCCAACCTGTTTCGTTGACTTAAACTAATACTCCAGAAAGAAAAGGTTAACTTGTGTTTTATTAATTATAATTTGCTGTTACTGAAACAGTGTTAAACTCATCTGCTGCAGGCAGCTTTATTAATTTTGCACCTGGCCTCATTTTTGTGTTTTGGTGTTTTTATAAAGGTTTATTGTCATTTTAAAACAAGGCCTGTTTTTGATTGGTCATTTGTTATTAGTTAGCAAATAATTAGTGTCAATAACAATAATTGACAAACTCATTTCATTGCTTTGTTATACTGTATTGAATCAAAGCAATTGTGTGTCAGTCAGGATTAAAGACTGAATCATGTTGTGATTAAAAACTAAATTGTGAATAAAAGCTGAGCTGGGTTGTGATTAGAGGCTGAATCCTATTGCCTCAGTTTTTGCTGCTCATGTATTTTGAATAAATTGAATAATTGTGATTGTATCGTAACACACATCGTATTGGCCACTGACCAGAGATGCCCTAACTGAAATTATTACCTGTGTTGGTGGTAAGAAAGCCTGTAATATAAGAGAAAACTGCAGAAAACTTCGGCAGAAAGAGCAGAACGTACAACAGGACACACAATGTAAAAAACAGACAAGACACAAGAGCAAACAGACATAATGGAGCACTTTTGCTTAACAAACCAATCTTTCCAAAAGGATTTACAGCAAAAGGATTTACAAAAACACCTGGGAAAAAAATCACAAATGACAAATATGACAACAGTTATATTTCAAAAAACACCACAGCAGTCACCAGAAAAATACTTCAGCAGGATAAGGTTCATCTTTCTTTTATAAATAATAATAATAACAAGGTTCAGAAAATAAAATTCTGATGCACTTGTGATTTTATACTTGGAATTAACTGGATTAAAAAAGCCAAAACTGAACAGTTTTAGTTTTAAATCATTTAGATGGAATTGGATTATAATTGGCAAGAGTGGGATTGAACTTAATTTGAATAAATGTTATTGAAATGAAATGTGCTTAATTAGATAATAATTCTTTTTTCACTCTGTAAAGTGCACTGAAATGACTGTTGTGAGTCGATGCTGTGCAAATAAAAATGCATCAACTCGAACATTTTTGTGTTGAGGAATCTTAGGGCCTCTGAAGCTTAGGACAGCTTCTATCAGGCCCAGAACATTTGCACGAACCTGTAGGACGTCTTTTGTTTAAAGTTTTTTAACTCATTTGTTGGACTTCCAAAGAATAATTATCGGAGAAATGAGCAAGTATTCCACCACGTCCAATCACTGTAAAAAATAACAGCTTTGTGCCGTTCACTGATTACATCAACACCATTCTCCTCGGTTTGGGGCCATCATTACATCAGTTCAAACAGTAGTTTTTGCTCATTTATATGGATTTCATAATGTAATATTCCAAGCAAAGTAAACATTTAAATGTGTGCACAGAAGAAACAAATGTATGCATATGAAAGTAAAGAAAATATGAAGTTTTTCACTGAACCAAATTGGCAATCACCAGCTTTCTTCCCCTTGGTCATAATGAAATTGCGCCAGCAGTGTTTGAAACAAATGACATAATTCTATGTACACACAATTAAAGGAGAAAGCCACAATTGAGCATTCAGCTCAGAGTTACTCTGTGATAGCACAAAGCAAAACCAAACCTATAAATAATGAATATATCCATAATTATTCTGTCTGAGATTTGCATAATTATTTTTTTTTTTTTTCTTGGAAGCATCTGTTACCAGTCCAATCTATTCTTTGTTTCAAACAGTGGTGACTGTACCTTGCTACAAAAATACACACATGAATAGTTATAACCTGGCATTATAAGGAAACGCAGCTCATTTATAATTAATAAATTGGACACATTTACAAACTAATATTGCTGAAAAATGCACAACCGTTGGGTTAAATGAGTGTTTTTGTTTGTTGTGTCTGACTGATTGTTGAATCTCAGATTCAGCTGTGTGGCTTTCTTCACACTGGGCCAGATCTTTACCCTTGCAGAGCTGCAAAGGGGGTCAGTTTACTGTGACTTTCTCATCTACGTGTGTTTTGTGGATCTGAAGAAAGCTTTTGATTGAGTTACTCTACTCATTCTGTGTGGGGATGGTTTGAAGTATTGGACGCTGGGATTACTTTTAATGACTATTCAGTTCTTTTAGAGCCAAAGCAGGAGCTGTGTTCCTTGGCATGAAGTTCTTGATGCAGGTTGGTCTCCACCAGGGCTGCTCCTTGTCTCCAGTCCTGTTTGTGGTGTTCATGGACAGGATCTTAAAGTGCGGTCATATTTTGGTAATCTCAGGGTCTCAGCTCTGCTTTTTGTGATTAATGAAGCCTAGGCGTAAATTAAGACTGGAAGACCTGCTTCAGCCTCACCTGCATCTAATCGCTGCGTCGAGCACCTCCACTCCAGCCTATCAGCATCAGACCGCGCCTCCATCTCAGCCTATCAGCATCAGACCGCGCCTCCATCTCAGCCTATCAGCATCAGACCGCGCCTCCATCTCAGCCCATCAGCGAGCAAGCCTTCGTTTAAAAGGACTTCCATCATGGCCCCATCCGTTTGCCGGCCGAACTTCAGCCCACCTCCACCCCTTCTCCACCTCCAGTTTCCCAGCTCCCTCAAGCTTCCTTCCCCTCTTCGACCTCCACCACCAGTGTCCGGCCCGGGGAAGACGCCTCTAATGCTCAACCTGAGCTTCTCCTCGAAGCGCATTGCTATTGTCGACACTCGCGTCTTCCGCCGAGGTCCGAGCGCCAAATATCTTATTCATGTCAAATAAAACCATTTAATTGCAGCTTCTCTTTGTCGTGAGTCTCTCCAGGTTGAAATGTGGTAATGTTGGTGTCTTGAGGCACTGATCTTTAATGTGTACTGTGGCAGAGTTTGAAGAGGTCGGGATGAGAGTCAGCTCCTCGAAGTCCAATCAAGGCCATGGTTTTTAACCAGAAAGAGGTGAAATGGTCCTGCCAGGTTAGGGGTGAGTTTTTGCCTCAAACGGAGGAGGTAATTTATTTTGGAGCCTTGTTGAGGTGTGTTGGTTGGATGGAGTGGAGATGGATTGGTGAATCAAAGCCTTGTCTTCAGTAATGGGGACAAAGGTGTCCTTTTGTGGTGAAGGAGCTGAATTCAAGGTGAAGCTCTACATTTACTGGTCCATCTACATTCCAACCATCACCTATGAACATGAGGTGTGGATCCTGAACAAAGGAACCAGATTCCAGATACAAGCAGCTGAAAAGAGCTTCCTCCATAGTGTGGTCAGCTCAGCCTTAGAGATAAGGTGAGGAGCTCCATCGTCTGCAGGGGGCTTGGAGTAGAGGCGATCCTCTTCTACATTGAAAAAATGTTAGCTTAGGTAGTTCGGGCATCTGATTAGGATGCCTCCTGGACACCTGCCTCTGAAGGTTTTCTGCTGGGAGAGGACCCCAGAGAGGACCCAAACCTTGCTGAATGATTTATATACCTTCTCTGACCAGGGACCCCTCAGGAGGAGCCAGAGAGTGTTACTTAGTAGAGGGATGTCTGGGCTTTCCCCCATTTTTTTTCATTATCTCAATTTTATTCCTTTTTCAAATAAGTAGAACTCTAACAGGTAGTTTTGTTTTGGTGTTGTTTACCTTTATTTAGAATAGACTATCCTTATTTCCCAGCATCGGAGAACCAAAAGATCCCATTTTAACTCAGATAAGCCCACAGAAAGTAACTGAAACTAGAAAATATTTGATATTTCTCTTTAAAAATGACTTTGCTTCAGTGCGACAGAAAACCATAACAGAACCAAGATTAGGTGCCAACCCTTGTGTGTCCTCGTTAGTCTTTTTTTACCTGGTATTTGACTTTGTCGCTCGAGCTTGGCTCTCGGCCAAAGTGGCTGCTCTCCACCGACCCTCGAGCTGTGTATAACCAAAGCAAACATTAACCAGGTGACTTATCACGGAAGTCTGTGGCTGACCTTTTAATGTGCCTGTCATTGATTGCATAGCGTGGTACACTCTGTCCATCCCAAGGTGATAGATTATTCAATTAACTATTGACCTTTCCCCGCAGACTCATTTGTCGATGGAAATGCTTTTATGACAGCAGTACATTTAGAAACCAAAGGATGCTGAGTTTTGATTTTAGGATTTACTGTGCGCATTAGGATTTCTTTCCCTCTCTCGCCTCCCCTCTTACTCCTGTTTACTTTTTGATTTACTTTGCAGTATTAATAGAGTTCAGTTCTGCCGTGGTTCCTGTTGCTGAAGCAAGGTAAGGTTCTACAAGTTTTTAAAAACTAGGCTTGTTTTTATATCTGAGACATCTTAGTTAACAGAAACCCATGAGTCAGCAAGTTTAAGTACGGATATAAAGTAGTCTTTTGTTTTCATTCAATGAAGTAAAAGGTTTTGCAACATTTTTAAAGCAAAATGTCATTGCATACCCAATCAGGCTACTCATTTTGAGGGCTTATCTTTGGGTTGTGATGGTTTGGACCAGCAACTTTCTGGGCAACGTTCCAAAGCAACACATGTTTCTGCTTCACACTTAAAAAGACATATTTATCAAACACAACAAACTCTGAACAGCAGTAGTCTGTTTGTGTGTTAATGAAAGTATCTTATTTTTAGCATTTTAACCGTTAAGGTAAAACATTCATGTTTTCAAACTTTGTGTGACTGACTGATAATTTTAAAGCAACATGACAAGCCAACATTTTCTGCAGGCATTGAAGAGCATAAAATAAGCCAGAAATAATCTCAGCGTGACGTTGTCATGGAAATACTTAAGTCGTGTGTTGGGACATCTGCTGTAGATCCTGAAATATTGTCCAAAGGTTCAGATAGCTGCCACCCTCTGATCTTTTACTGCCGAGAAACCATTACTACTTTTTAATTAGGAATTTAAAACCAATTAGAGCTTTTAAATCTAAAGAAAAGCAAAACAGTTTAGTGTGTGTTGATTGTGGAAGAAATGTACAAGAATGGTTTAAAGGTTTTGGCTCAAGAAGAATAAAGTATGCTCTGACCCTTGGTGTTTGTAACTTTCATACTTTTCAAAATATTTAACTTCATTTATAAAAAAATATGCCTTCAAATCCTTCATAAACATTGTTCATTTTGAAATGTACTACAGCATACTTCTGCTAGAGTTATCCTCTTACTGCTACTGCTAATATTACTACTGCTTATAGTAATTTTAATGCTAATTATACCAATGCTAGTCAACCAGATTCAAGATGGCGACCACAGCCAACTGACCTTTGTCATTTGGCTGACCTAAAAGTACATATATTTATTAGCTGGGACTGATCCTCAGTACATTTTCTGAGCTTTCTACAGAATGTCTGCAGAGTCACTCCTAACTTAAGGTGTTTTATAAGATCACAGCTGTTTGGTAGAGATTTTAGTTCTTGTCCTTTTATACAGAAATTTTACTCAATTGTTTGAGAACGTAAATATTTTTTCCAGTTTTGCCCAGAGACATGTTCTTATCCTGTTTGTTTCCACACAGCATGCTGACATTCTGACACACCCAACCTTTCAGCGATGCTCATTATGCACCAACTATCGACGTGTTCTGGCGTTAGCATTTAGCTGCTTTAGCTGCCGTTTATTGCCTCTGTCTTAACATGTGTTCTTGACATCAAACACAAGTTTTTGTAATATTTACCCGTGTGCAAACTCTTGCAGTGTAGAGCTAATTGAAATTTATTGAATCGTGGTTTTACTTTTCTTGGTAAATATTCTGCAGAGCTTGTAAATATTTTTTTGGGTCAACAAAGATAGGTAGCTAATATCCTGAATAGACTCGTCATGTGTTTGAGGTGCATTAATCTGTAAAATCAGTTGCTCAGCTGAACTTGAACGCTGCACATTAACGCCACCTCTGTTCATGCAGACCCCACCCATCTGTCTCTGCGTGCAGGTTAAAACAAACGAACGAGTTAGCTTCCTTCTTGCCTCAGGTTAATTATCCAACTGTGACTTGATGCTGTGTGACATGTCTGGCCAGTTCCAGTTTAAGGACTCATCTCCTCCTCCTCCTCCTCCTCCTCCTCTGCCCATCCTCATTGTTGTTAAAGAGGATGTGACAAAGAGCGATATTGGTCAAATGAATATTTAATATCCTCCTCCTCCTGAGTTATTCGTGTTCCTCGGGCGTCTCGGCTCCACACGCTCCTGCTCTCCACCTGTCAGTGAAGAAGCATGGAGTCATCATGGTGGAGTAATAACTGTACTTTCAGTCAGAGAAGAAGACAGACATCTTGATGGAGTGGTCCTCTAAACTTAAACGCAGGCTTGTGTAGAGGTGATGGATTTCTGATATCCTGTACATCTCTTAGACAGCCCCTCCACCCCCAATAGTTTTGACAGGAACTTCTTCCTCTCTTGTCAGAGCCAATTGGTTGAGGGATCGAGGGACTGAACATCTACAGGAGGACAGGAATATCACAATTACTGACAAAGTGGAGAAAGGGGGGTATCTGTTAGTGATGTTTGATGTGATTTATCCGACAGCATCGGGGGTGCGTTTAAACGGCGCCCTGTGACGCATGACATTGACAGAGTTGTGTAATCAATTGGACCCGTCCGAGTTTGAGTAAGCTGCTGTCAGGATGTGAGTGACGGTTCATCATAACCACCTCATCGGACTGTCTCCCACTCCTTCGTCCTGTGATGAGACGAGAGAAGAAAGAGGATAGAGACCTGCAGACACATGGGCTCGTAAATCACCTCTTTCTGCTAAAAAGCAGGCTTCTCCTCCTCCTTTTACTTCCTAAATGTTCACACTGTCCAGACGTCTGCTTGGGTCAGAACTTCCACAGTCTGTCAATGAAAAGGACCTGTTTCTACGCTAAATACACAGAATAAATAAATAAATAAAAGATCGAGGTCACAGTTTTTAGAGCTGACCATAACTACATTTTTTTAAAGGCCCTTGAAACTCAAAGTTGTACAAGACGTTCAGCAGAAAAACAACCATTTTTAGTCACATAAATCTGTCCTTGAACTCCTCGCTTTATTTCAGTGTTTAAGTTTGAACCAATATTGACCTCTTTTGTTGCAATTCAGACATTTTTTTAAACTTTCCCTCTTTCTGTCATGACAGGAGGAGAGAGAGACTCATCGTAAAATAAAAACTGATCCTTTAATAAACAAAACTAGAAAAACAAAAGACTGACATGGCAGCAAGAACAAACAAACGCATGGGCAAAAACATGGCAAGAAAAATGATCATAGCCACAAGAACTGCATGAACCAGCGAGGAAGTGGAGAAGGTGACCAGGTTTTAAAGATGGGTAATCAGGGGAAGTCAGCACAGGGGAGTAATTAGAAAACTTGGGACAGGTGTAGATGGGCGTGGCATGCAAACAAGTGATAACCTGAGGAGAAGAGAATGATGACATAAATGGGCAACAAACTGGAAAACAACGAAGACAATAAACCAAAACCAAAAGAAACCAGAAACAAAACACTAAATACAAAAAAAAAAAACACACCACCAAAACAAAACCTGACACTTTTTTATGTTTTCTTCCTGCATAAGGAGACTATTCAGAAAAAAAATGATTCCAAATACTTCTCACATTATGCAAATTATAGCATATAATCACATAAAGTTAACTGGTCCTGTTTCAGTTTTTTATTTCTTGGATAATTTACTACAACATTTTTTACATTTCATAGGGATTTCTTTATTGGTAATAATAACTTTAGAAAGATGTTTACTAAGATTCCTTAAACACTTTCATGCAGCCCATCGCCTCGTATGGTATGCCAAAGTTTTAGATAAAAATCTTGCATGATCTGTTAGTTGTGGTGGCCATCTTGAACTGGGTTGACTCCAGAAGGTAATCAGATGTAGGTATAGCTCCAATGATTATTTTCTGAGAGAAAAAGAATATTCAGGTCTGAACTATTGTTTGTTGAAAGTATAAGAATGTTGGCATGTTATTTTAGGTTACTATGAATTTCTCTCACCAGTTTCTTGGAATAAAAGCCTAAAGGAGATGAACTTTAAGCTCATCACGTAAATCTTTTAGTCCTTGCTGAAATCCATATCTGTTTGACCAAATAAAAGTCTGCACATCAAAAATATTGCAAGTATGCAAATCTCTGCAGGCCAAAGTTATCAGATAAACGTTGTTTTCTTTTTCAGTTTGCAAAACAATAAATCCCAGAATTTTATGTCAAATGTTTCTGTGAAACTGGTCAAAATATTATAAGTATTTAGCATTTCAAGGAACCTCTTTAAACATTTAAACTTGCTCAATAATTTAGGGCAGGACTTAGCTTTAGCTTTCTAAATAACTCACACATGGCTGTAAAATTTGGGATTCCTCCATAATTGAGGTTAATCTTCAAAAGGAAAGAAAAATAAAAAATCATGGGTCAGATTGACCCTGAGTTACAAGAGTTTCTCTAGAGGGTTAAGATGTTTCCATCACAAAAATAAATTGTATGAAAATGTTGTCATTTGATCAACTAAATGACACTTAGAGATGATGAAAAGGGAGGAAAAGTCCAGTATGGTGAAATCCAATATCTCAGATCTGATCATTGAGTTGTCAATGTTGACAGAGTAAAAAAACAAACTAAAAACTGAAAAAAATCCTGCAGTGTTTCACAGTGAAAGGAAAAACAACCTGCAGGACAATCCCTGTGAGGCAGCAAGTGTGCGCTCGTGAATAATTCACAAATGTAAGACATCATTTCAGGGTGAGTTTGGAAAACAAGTATATGTTGCACTTATCCCAACCTGGAGTCATGAGACTGCTTCTGGAGCTTCGTCAATGATGCATGAGAGCCACATTTTGAGTCCCAACCAAAGTTCATGCATTTTTCAGGAAAAAATACTTTGCAGAAAGAAGGGTGGCTCTGCGTGTTTCATCTAAAAATAACTTTATGTATCTCTTTACTGTTGATGTGTCGCCTCGTAAAACTGACACCAGTGTGGGGGAGCTGGGGGTCTTTGATGGATACAGGTCTGACTTTTGTTTCTTTTTCTTTCACCTCTTCAGCATGCATTATCCATTTAAAGACATGGATATTTGTTTCTCTTTGGAGGTTTTATGACTGTAGACTGAGCATGCCATCTCTGACCTGCCTGAACATTTGCATGAAGGTATTAATTTATGCATTTATTTGCAGCAGATACAGGCGTCGAGCCCCAACAAAGGGCAGATCTGAATTTACAGTGAAGCTGCAGTGCAGGATGTATGGATGAGGGCCTACTGAAGGTTCTTCTTTTCCCAGACTGGATGAGTTTATCTATATATGATGCTGGTCAATGTCTCAGTGACCCAAAAGCTTGTGCCTGGCAGGCCTGCCTTGCAGTCTTTAATATAGCTGGATATTTTTATACTGCGTATCGTTTTGCATATCCAATAAGCAAACGCAGAACTGAGTTTTCAAGAAGCCATCCAATGTCAACGTTGTGCTTGGCAGGAGAGTGAGTCAGCAGTATAACTTAATAGGCTAATAATTCTGACACTTTACTGGTGTATGAGTTTAAAAACAGCTGTAATTTAATATAAAAAGGTTTGGAGCTTCTGGGACTGTATTACCTGTGTTACAAAATGTAAATATAAAATAACATTCCTGCCTCAGTATTTCATGAAGCTCTCCATCTGAAAATGTTCCCAAACTAGAGGATTTTACCAAATATTCAAGCTACTTTTCATTTAACTGCTTATTTTTTGCTACAACATGACCTTTATGCCAAATAATTCACAATAAAAGTAGTGTACCTTAAATGCTGCCTTGAGCAATCAGTTAGCATTCAGAGCAGGGGTGGGGATGAGCCTCAGCTACTACCACACCAAATTCTAGCGCAGCATCTATTAAATTAGCTGAGTCTCAGTTATTTTTGTGCTTGATGATGTCGATTAGCTCTGGCAGCCATCTTGAATCAGGTTGACTCCAAAAGTTTGTCAGTCCAATGATTAACTTCTGAGAGTTTCATTAAAAACTGTCAAGTAGTTCATAAGATATTTTGCTAACAGACAGACAGAGACAGTTATATGATCATCCGGCTTTTATGGCAGCGAGCAGTAATCATGGATTCGCTCACATTTATACTAATCATTTCAAAAAACAGAAAGAAACACAACCCGGATTATCTTTTCCCGCCTTTAAAATGCTTCGTCATCAATAATGTAGATTTATTAAACAACATCTCAGGATTGTTTGACTCTGTGTCAACACTCCAAAACGCTGCGTTGCTGCTCCTGGTTTCAATCATTGTGGCCGTCCTCCACTTCCTGTCTGAAAAGTGAAACAGCTACGGAATGTCATTCTTTGAAAAGAAAATAGAGAGGATCCACAGAGGAAGTCCTCCCACAGTCCTCTGCTCCTCACACACACACACACACACACACACTCTGGGATGTGGGTGCACATATTCTCACACCCACACACAAAAAACTCCCCCACACAGTGGAACAGGCAACATGTGTGCAACACAACCAGATTCTCTCTGCACTCACACACACTTCTCACTTACAGACACACACTGGTTCACGCTCTCTTACATACACACAAACACACGGAGGGCTGCAGCAGTGCTTGCTGGGAAACATCAGACACCCAGGGAGGAAGGAGGACAGGCTTTTCCCACATTTAGACTCCACAGATACTTCAGATGTCAGGCTAAAAATAGAGTCCATGTTAACCAAACCAGCACTGACTCAAACCCAACGAGAAGCCGATATGTTCTGATCCGATGGAATCATGATAAAACACGGTCACGTGGTTTAATGATATATTGGTAATGGGGCAAAACTGTGATGTGCAGCCATCGGTATTATGGGAAAACTGGGTTCAGGATAGAAAACCTGAAGTAAGGATGAAAGTGTAAACTGGACAAATCAGCAACTGGCTTCAGTTCCTTGTTAGCATGCCTCTTATGAGACTTTTTATTGTCTGATGCTATAAAAATCTGCTGTTGTGGTAGCTGAGAGTCGTCCCCAACAAACACCTCGAGTGCTCACAGATCACACAAGATCTTAAACTTTTACATGCAAGGCTGCGAACAACATGCATCCTTTTAAGTCATGGTAGTTCCTTGTATTTTAAATATTTGGGTTTAATTTTGCCCTAATTTAAGTCTCTGCATTAGCTGATGATGTTACACAACATCAGTTACGTCAATTCCAAGAAAGTCAGGTCATTGTGTAAAATGTAAATAAAAACAGGATACAATGATTTGCAAATCTCACACACCCATATTTTATTCACAATGGGACATATTAAACATGCCAAATGTTTAAACTAAGAAATAGTTCCCCCCCAAAAATGTTTTTTACATTTTATAGCAGCAAGGCATCTGACAAAGGCCTGGAGAGGGGCAACAAAAGGCTGTAAAAGTAAGTGGTACGAATAAGAAACAGCTGAATGGGCATTTTACAAGAAATTTACTTAATTGGCAACAGAGTTTGTTGAAGGATTAAGATTAAGATAAAGTAAGCAAAGTTTATTTATGTAGCACTTTTCACAGACATAAATCACAAAGTGCTTCACAAAAAAAAGTAAAAATAACGTAAATACGGACAACGCATTAAAATTAAAAACAGATGAGAAGGAATTAGGTATCGTCTAAAGATAAAAACCTGAAATAAAAGCAAGTTTGTATAAAAAAGTTTTCAGATTCTTTTTAAAGATAACACATGATAAAAAACACCAACAATACTTTGATGAAACACTTAAATCTGGGACTTCCTGTCGCCTCGGTGGGATTTCTGAACAGACGGAGGTGGAATGGAGGGGGTTGAAGCAAACCCACCCCTGATGCACCTTTGTGTCGCCAACAGAGCTCAGGTGGTTCAATAATAAGATGTAGGGATGACATTTGGTCTGAGTGACCCCCCCCCCTCAGGGATTTAAAAGCCTAAACAACAATAAACAGATTCATTAAGCAGGAGATCACAGCAACTTTGCATTTACTTAAAAACAGTTTAGTTTACCTCTGAGAGAGCCACTAAACTACGTTAATTTGTCATGTTTTGAAAACGGTCTGTCAGCCATTGAATGTTTAATTTCAGCTGATTTCTGCTCCACACTTGGTCCTTTGGTTCGGTGCAGCTCTGCTTCTGAAAGCTCACATCTCTGCAGAATAACTCAACTCAATTTGTGATTTATAAACAGCTACAGGCTTCTGAAAGACGGTCTTTGCGGCCATTTTGAGAACTATTTTGCCTAAAGGAAGTTCATTTTACTGTCAAGATGCAACAGGTTGAACAGTTTGATATCATGTCTTAGAAACTGTGAGAGCTTGAGCTGCAGCATTTAGGCTCCATCTCACTGGGCTGCAGCTTGTTGGACACAAGTTGTGTGAAAATATGCACATTTCCTCAAAATCTAAGTGTCCCCACTAAAATGGCTGCGTCTGACTAGTTTGCTTTTTGGCTTTAGCAGTTCAGTATCATACTGTCTTTAGGTTGACTGATTAGTTTGATCTTTTATATCAAAAACTTCAACTCTACGAAACATTTCCATCCAACCTTTAAAACCAGTAGTCCAAGCTCGTCATCTTGTTATGAACAGTTTTAACCACTAATCTAAAGACAGCAACCTGAAGCCAAAACAAGACTGAAAGTTTTTAGGTTATTCAGGCGGAAAAGTTCCTCTGGATATGTGATTGTTGGCTGTGGTTTGCTCCACAAATTAAAGGAGTTCGAAACCTGGGGAATAAGTCATGAGAAGAGTGGAGCTGCCAAAAGTTACAACAAATTTAAAATCTTTAAAAAGACAAAAAAAAAACCCTCTTTATCTAAATATAAAGAAGTTGACAATCCCAGCACTGCAGGCTGACTCTTCCCGTTTCTAATTTAACTAATTACAGACAGAAACACGGAGCAGCATTACATTTCTAAATCATTAGTTTGTATTATTTGCATTGCATTTGTTTGCAGGCTTTTTGTCTTGTTGTATTGAGCCTTCTTGCTTGATTTATGCCCTGCTTTGGTTGTTTGTGTCTGATCTAGATTGTTTTACCCTCTGAGAAATGACACAAACTGTTGGGTGTTAAAACCTTAAAGCATCAAGAGCTCAAACATCTTCACTGTCATGTTTTATGCCTTAATGTTCGTATAATTATTAGTTTGCAAAGACTGTATTTTTCCTGACACTGTGCAGTGACACATTTCAGTGTTGTTTTCCAAGTCTGAAGTATTTTTTTCCATCACCTCCCTGCTCCATATTCAGACCACGTGCAGATATTTTTACCGGTGTCGTGCTCAACACACCCTTTTCTACGACGGAGCCATTCCAGTTTTCTGCTGCAGGGCACAATAACTGGGAAGTTTGTAAAAGAGGAGAGCTTTGTCATATTTTTTCATTTCAAGCTGCTGACCTTCCAGTCACTAGCCTGTCTGCACAACTTCCAGTCGACCGCCGCTGCCATTATGCAAAATTATCTCGTTTCACATCCGCTCACTTCTCCAGCTAGCACTGATTGTCCGAGCACGTCACCGTCTCCACATTAAAACCCGTCTGGCCTTTTTACATGTTCTCCCCGTTGTCTGACTCGGTCCTGTTCTTGGCACCTGGTCATGTTTAATTTAGTTCAAGTCCCAAAAGGGTGGAATCCTGTTTAAACACATGGAAAGCAGATATTCAGATAAGCAGAACACATGGAGCAAAGATGCTTAAAACGGGGGTGTGATGCAGCTGCATTTAAACTGTGAATCAATATTTGATTTTCATTTGTGTTTATTAGGCTGAGAGGCTTTTAATAACATCTACACAGTATTTTTATTGCCAGTAGTACTTGAAAGTCTTAAACAAATTAGCAAACAATCAGCAGTTGTGTCACAGTCTTCAGGAATTCTCTTCAACAATGTTGCAAATGTGGCATTCCTCAGCTTTCATTTGTTCCTGTCATTATAAATCTAATATTTTAGGATATTAAACTGACAGTCCGACTACAAAAAAGAGAAAATCTAAACACTTCGATTTCTAAAGGTTTTCAGTGCCTTCCTTTGAATTATTTTTGAAGATTCATAAATCTAAAATTTACAAGTTAATTTTGTCCGAGTCATCTGTTCTTTTCTCAGATCACTTGGAGGTTTTCCTCAGTGCCATGTTATGTTTTGAAGTCAGCCTTTATGTGTTATTTACTAAAAACTGAGGATTTGCTGCTTTAAATAAAATAAAATTGGATAAACAATGGACGTAAATGTTGGATGCAATTTCTAGATAACTCAAAAGTCATTTCTAAATCTATAGTGTGGGATTTTAACCTGTTTGTCAAAAATGTGCAAAAAAACACACACACACACACACACACACATATATATATATATATATATATATATATATATATATATATATATATATATATATATATATATATACTGTATATGAGTTTGTATGCCAACAAAAGATTAAGATTTGTTGGCTGTGGCAGCCATCTTGAAAAGGGTTGACTCCACAAGTCAATCAGTTGTTTTATTTTTTTATATTATTTTATATATATATATTTTATTTTTATTATTTATTATTTTGCTAACAGCCAAACAGAATAGCTGTAGTTAGTTTTGTATTTACTAATGTAAACTAGCTGTAGCAGCCATCTTGAATCATGTTGAATCAAATTGATTTAGTTGTAGATGTACAGCCCTGAGCTTTGTGAGATATTTTGCTAACAGACACACAGACGGGCTTGTTTCTCTCACCTTTCATGGCGACGAGCAGAGAGAATAAAATTTTAACCAGTTGTAACCATTTTGACAACCTTGGTGCTAAACTGATCTGAAAATAAGGATAATTCTTTTACAAGGAAAACTACATCAACCAGATAAAATCTTTGGATTATTTTTTTTATCTTGCAAGCATTGAAACATTTGTTCTACCATTTCTCAGACAACCGGTGCCTAAAAAATCAGAAATGAACAACAAAAATGCAGATATTCGTAACTTTCCGATTAATTTTTCTAAGAACCACCTTCCAGCTTGTCCTCCTCGTCCTGATAGGAGATAAAGCTGTGCTCTTATTAGCTTATTCTGTGTGCATTTATCCCCTCTAAATCAGATTTATGTGGTTGCAGATGTCACCTCCGTGCACCGAGCAAAAAGACAGCAGAGCACATAACGACTTGCCCAGGAGAAAGACGCGCCGGCCTCTCAGGTCACCCAGGATTATTACAGAAGTGATCATTTATGTTTTATTCTACTTCGGGTCAAAACATATTACAGTGATGGTCGGAGAACATGAGAAATAGTCCGCAGGGATTTGTTAATTTGTTTTAATGGCATTTCGGCCTAAAGTTTGAAAATCAAGTAAAAATGAGTCACAGTCGGACGATAATTCCAGCCACTAATATGACATCTTGTTTTATCAGAGCTGACTCAGCGGACAGGCCTGTTGCACACTGATGTGATTGTGACTTGGTGTTTGGGGGGGAACCTCATTGATGTAACATTTTACAGATGGTGTAGTAGCTGCTGTGTGTTCAGCACGGGGAGAGGGAGAGTAAAGCTCCGTAATCTCCTGATGTGTGATGACAGGTAGTCTCAAAGCAAAGCCTTTACACGCTGTACCTGCAGCGCGGCGCGGTTTGATGGCAGATCAGTGGGCTGTCGACTCCGCCAACAGCCGGGCTGAGCTACAAATCCATTGAAAGGCGCAGGAGACGAACCCAAACCTCACAGGCAGACACATGAAAGCCTGTTGGAGTACATAGAAACACAATGTCTGGTTCACAGAGAATAAAACTGTCAGGTGCAGGTACACAAGCCTGCAAATACAATTACAAAGCTCTAGTTCAGGTTTGACTCCACACGGCCTGTAATTGAATCTGTTTTCACACGTTTCAGCTAAAGAGGTCTTTGAAACACAACTCAACCAGTTTTACATCACATTCCTGTAACGTTAACGTACTCCCCCTCTCACGATGGAGCTTTGATTCAAGATGGCTGCCACAGCATCACCTGGCACGATGCTGGGTACGTGTTGAAGGTGAGTCTCAGCTACTACCACACCAAATCTGAGCTCAACATCTGAACCAAGCTGAAAGTAAAAGTCAGTCGACGCCTCGTAGTACCTGGTTGGTGCTGGATTTATGCAGATCCACTGGTTTTAGGTTCAGTGTAGCAGGACTCATCCTCATTCTGTCAGGATCACCTCTTCAACATGGTCACATTCTGTCAGCAGGTGTTTTGTTTTTACTCCTAATGTCCTGAACATGTACAACGTCATGTTGCTTTAAGGCTGACTGACTGGAGCATCTCCAGCTGTGAAGTCTTGGAAAAGTCTCCTCAACAGAATCTTATTAGCTCCTTTCAAAGTTCCCTTCATCCTAGAATGAAAATTATATTTTCTTGAAATTTTAAGAGAGAAGTTGGAGATGTTTTGGTGTTTAGAGTTCATCGGCGCCATTGTACTTTACAGCCCTAATGCCCTAATTGGGCATCGATTTTAACTAAGGATGTCTCAGTCACGATTTTTGTTTTCCCAACACCAAGACCAAGTCTCGATCTCAATCCTGCATCATTTTACAACTCGTTCCACGGGTGCTGGCATGTTTCCTTGTAACTACAGACAGCGTTGTTAATAGGTCCTCATTCAACCAGACGTAACTATCATGACATTACTCGTGAACGATATGAGTCAGTGTAACGCTCTTAATTAGGTTTCAGAAGGTGCAGCTTTATAAACGCGTTACCTCACTGTGCTGCTACCATGCTAACACTGCTAACAAACCACAACAGCTTGTGCATTGTTGTCAATAATGTGCTCTTTTATGGCAGAAATAGATTTGCTTAACTGTGTCACTACCAAGATTTTCCATGCTGCCCTTTTTTTAATAACTGCTGGTGTGATTGAGTTTTCTGAGTAGCACTCAGAGCACGTGTTGCGAATGACTTGCAACTACTACCACACCAAATTTCAGTTCAGTTTCTGTAACATTTGCCGAGTTTTAGCCATTTTTGTGTTGGCTCATGTCAATTAGCTGTGGTTTATCATTAAAATAACTACATTGGTTCTTAAGATTTTTTGCTTGCAGACAGACAGAAACATAGACACAGATAAAAAACATGATCACCCTTTAGCTTTAGGCAATAAATTTGAAAACAGACAGGCAGTATAAATAATACAGTTAGTAGATTTGCAAAGTAAAGATGTTAATACTGGGATATGTCTGTATAATTCTTCAAATTGCACTCCTTTTTTTGAGAATACTTCAAGTGTCATATCACTTCCATCAGCTTAGTCTGTTGTGACACTTTATGTTCCCAATTTGCGATAAGACGCTGCAACACCGCCTTCTTCATCAACGCACCAATCTGCTAATATTTTTCTACTTGAATATGTCCAAATTAAATTAATCCAGTGCTGAGGTGCAGTATCCACCTCACGCTTGCGAAGGACACTTATTTTACCACCTTTTTCACCTTCCTCCTGTGAGCAGCAGATTGTAAAATCTGTTGACAGCCCTGACAGACTTGCTAAGAAAGCAGAGTTCATTATGGAAGTCATCGCCTGGTCCTTAAAGGTTATCCGCTCCCCTTCTCGGAGACGGAGCCCCGTCCACAAAGTGACATGTTAATGTTGCATGCCTCACCGTGAAGAAGGGGGGGGGGCACTAAGGGGATGGGGAAAGATTCGGTGTGAAATAATTTCAGACATGTTTCAGGAAATTTTGACACCTAATGGCACCAACAGGAGAGGAGACGGGAGTGGCTGCAGCAGTGGGTAGATCTCATTCTTCTTTTAACCCTCGCAAACATGTTGCTGTTTGTATCTTATGAGAGTAAATATTTAGGCAACAAACTAGGATGAATCTGGATTAAATTAGGAACAGTCCTTCGGGATGTGCACCTTGTCTCTTTGATTTTTGAAATGTCCTTTTTTTAAAAAAAAGGCACTTTTAGTTCCCTTCAGGGGAACTTTCTCAACTTTCACATGAGAAAAGTGAGATGATCCTAAAGTTCCTCATAATGAATGGACGCCTCACATCCACTTTGGGAAACATCCTTTTCTCATTATATTGCAATAAATTTGACTAGATGTGGCCTATATTTAGTGTGCTCTCAACCTCGGCCCAGAGATATGCACCTCCCAGCTCATGATTCCACCCTTTTGGCACCAAACCACATTTGCTTGAAGACAAAAATAAGAAATCCTTCCTTTCCAAATCATGGCATCAGACTGCAGGGGTTGTTGGCTTCATGTACGCTTAGGTGGAAGAACAGACTTTATAACTCAGAGTTTTTCAGCTGGATTTTACGGAGCACTCTATTTGTGAAGATCTTTGAAGGATGACAGCTGCAATTAACTGTGGCCAGTGTGCAAAAATAAGGTCTGACTTGCAAGGAGACGGGGTTAAACTGTAAAGTAAAACCCCGTAATTAGAAACTGAGAGAAAAGAAACGGATGATCCTGGAGGGGAATGGAGAATAAAAAACAGTGAAGACATTTTTAATGACAAAGCCTTCGTGTTTTTGCTGAAACTTTCCTTTGGCTGTGTTTTCTTATCGGAGTTTGTTGAACATCCAGGCCCATCTGAGATTGCTCAGCCTCCCCACATCTTCTCAGGAAACTAGTGACATCTTCATCCTCCTCCATGGAAGGTTACTACGACCTGAATCCAGAGCTGTTTGTAAACCTGCCATCAAATCAAGATGGGCTTCAGTCTCAACATGCACTCATACCTTCAGATCAACGGCCCGCCGTCCATTTCTCGAAAACTTATTCGAATTAACAGCTTTAGATCCACAAGCTGCACATCTGAGTTTTAGAAAACAATACAATTATTTGTCTGATAGGCTAATAATAAAGCAGCTAACAACAAAACCATGCTTAAATACTGACGTCTTTGTATTCCTGTTTGTTCATGGCTGAGGAGCTAATAAGAGCATTTATCCTATACTTTAAAAGAAAAAGTATATTTCACCCCTTTTACATTGGTCAAATTGTCCAGTTACACAATTATATTCTACAGTACAAGAAATTATAAAAATATACCATGCAAAATCATATGATAGACAGCAATGACATATTATATGACTTTTTATATTATTATACAATCAGTGCAAAACTTTTCCATTATGATACAATACAATAAAAAATGATGAAATACAGTAAGTAATACATTATACAGTAACTCATTATTATACAATTTATCTGCTTATTTATTTTTGATTCAAAGTTATTCCTTTTTTTAAAGAATGATGCATAAATAAATAGACAGTTATAACAAACATATACAGTATAAACATTAAACTTCAGTCTTACATAAATAACTTGGCAGGAGGTGTGTGCATTTCGTCACCCCGGGCTCAGATGTCCTAAAAGCAGAGGGTAATACTCCAGAACATGCACTGTATTTTACTGAATGTGGTTAAATAGTTTAAAGCGATATCTGCCTGCATATGCATCTGTTTGTTGCATCTTTCACTCATTCACAATAACAATGAGGAAAGCCACAGAGCCGGCATCATTTTTTTATTTATAGTAAATCTGGTGAGGTATAAGACCAGAATTCCTAGGACTGGATTTCTTTCACCAAAACAACTCAAATTAGCATATGTTTATGTAAAAAACATTAGTGATGGATTTCTTTTCAACACTTTTGAAGTTATTGAACAAAAAGTGTTACAAACAAGTCTGATTGGTCTGTTGGATTCCTGCCATTTTGGTAATCTGACTACAGCATTTACAATATCAACCGAGTAAGATTGTCACAAATAATGTTTCCTATTGATTTATTTTTGTTTTAGTATCGTATATTAAATCTAATTTCTATAGGAGTAAAATGTCCTGAAACCAGATTTAGGTCAAACCTTTTTAGCTGGTAGAAACTCTGTTGACTCACGAGGGATTTGAAGCCTTAATAAGAGCTGACAATTTGGACGTGGGCCCGTAGTTGTTTAAGTCTGAGGGGTCAGAACCCTTTTCATGGCACCACAGACGTAAACGTGTGATTGAGTCAAAATAAACGGCAGCGCGTTCCTGCTGATGAGGGAACGTGTCACTCAGAGCAGCAGAGCAGCTCACTGATGGGTTTTTAATAGTTTCTGGATGAAGCTTTCTGTAGATACACAATAATTGTTGGGTTTGGTCTTGAAACAAAGTTGTTGACAGTGACGGGAGGGAAAAAACGCACACATCCAGCAAATGGTCAATCTTAAACTTGAAATAAAAACAAAAGCCGTAGAGTAAATTAAAAGCAGTTTTGTTGGTTGTTTAACCAAATCTAAATCTTGAAGGGATGTGTGGTTTTACAGCCGGGGACAGTGTAGCAATGCTTTATGTCTTTCCATTTAATCCTCTATGAAGCTAATGAACTTCTTTTATGGTGAGAAGCTCTCTAAATCAGGGCTTGGCAGGTTCCACCGCAGGTTTTATAGGCTGACACAGATGACGTAAGTTGAGTAACATCATTTAATCACCCCCATCATATGAGTGGTGAACATCACTTGCCGGCAAATATTTGATTTTGATTAAGAAACCAGCATTGGCAGCGCAAAAAGAGAGAAAAGAGAGTGATGTTCCTGCTGGGATGCAAACAATCTTCCCATATGTACCTCCTCAAAAGAAGACCAAAACAATATTTGGTTCCCACAGCATTTATTCATCCTGTTATACATCAGAAAGTTGTCATCAACATTTCCCTGATATAAATCAGTGCCAGGATCACAGAGGAGAGGAGGAGGAGAAGGAGAGGCTTCTTAAATCTAACACAAATCTAACACTTGAATCGTGGTTGTTCTGGCAGCCTAGGGGCACAGCGGCGGGCTCCAGGCGTCAAGGCGCCACCTCAAATTCTCTGCTGTGGTCGGGTACAGTCTCTCCCCACATGGCACTCATTTCTGGCTGCCGAGCTCCAGCGTGAGAGCCTCCTGCCTTTCCAGCGGCAAGGAGATGCCTGAACAATTATGCTGGTAATTAGGGGAGGGTGGATCTCCGCTCTGGCACGGCCAAACCGAACAAGGGCCCACACCAGTGATCAAATGACGTACACTTCAGAGCTGCGAGGACGGAGCCCCGCCACGGATGAAATGAATAATTTACAGCTGGGGCAGAGTTTGCCTTAACTGCCGCACACTTCTGCAGGAACGGCTCAGCGTTAGGAGAAAAAAAAAAAAAGAAAAAACAGAGCAACCAAATTGAAAGGGAGGAGAAGAAAAGGGAAAAGAAAAGTGTGGCGCCAAAGATCATCAAAAGCTCAGATAAAAGTGATACGACTCACTCCCACTCCTTTTGTGAGGTTCAGAAAGACTTTTGTCTTTGCAGAACTTTTTGTTTCTGTTATTTGTTTCCTATTTGAGGCAGAAATTGTGTCATTAAGACAATTTTTCTGTGGCTTTGGCTGAAGCGTCGATGTCTGACAGACAGAAAGCTTTGGTGATACGCTAACTCAGATGACAGATTGCTGCTTTATTGTGCACATTTCGTTGTTAGCTCACATTTTCCCTGCAGTTGCATGAAGAAAGAAAATCGTAAACCTAAACCCAGACTGACTGACGGCCTTATGAGCTGCAAAAAAAAAAGGCTTGTTGGACTGTCACACCGCCTGTTTAACATCACACACATTTCCTTCCTCCTCCAGTTATTATTTCCTACTTTCTATGAGAAGTTTTTCTTTTTATTTCCCACTGCCAACAGGCGGGTGATCATGTTTTTGCCTGTCTCTGTGTGAATATCTCTTGAACCACTGGATGGATTTTATTTAAACTTTCAGAAAATAATCATCGGATGTATATCTACAGCTACGAAACTTTTGGAGTCAGCTTGATTCAAGATGGCTGCCGCAGCCAGCTCACCTTAGAAAACACAAAAATGGCTGCAACTTGATCCGTTTTACAGATTTTGAGCTTAAATTTGCTCTGGTAGCACCTGAGAGTAATTTCCATATTACGTGATTATTATTTTCAAGGTTTAACCAAAACTGACTGTTAGAAATCCACCATTTCTCAACATAATAAATATCTATACATTGCATTTTAAAATGCATGAAAAGCGACATTCCTTCAAGGAATAATAGAACTTTAATTTGACGTTTACCTCCCTTCGCTCCTTATTTCTTTGTCCGTCTTGTTTATTTCTCCTCCTGTCACTCCTGCTTCCACTGATTGTAAAACCTGATCTGGAGGCTCATTCTTGTGTCGCGTTCAGACGCAAAGTGTCAGCTAAACGCACAGAACGTAACGTCTCTTTGATCCCCCTTCAAAACTTAGGAGAGGAGCAACTTTGATCTTGACCCATTTCCTCCTAACAGCTTCTCTGCGAGCGTTGCTGCGGCAGTGAGACGTGTCACGGCGCAGACAGTTAGAGCCGTTCCAACAATCCGCCGGACAACGCGACGCACGGCTGCGGGAGCCTCCAACTGCCCAATTATGTCGGATTTGTTTGCCGTTTCACCTTGAATAAACAAGACACTCGTGTCCGACTCGCATTAGAACCGCGTCTCTCTAATGCCTCTTTGGAAAACGTCAAATTTAGCTCCTCTGATGGACAGAATGAGACACGTTTGGGTTCTTAACATCACTTTCTGCTTAAGTCCAGCTTCAGCCGTTCACTTTCAGAATGTCCTAACATAAGCAGATTTGTTTTCTCAACAAATACATCTAAACTTAAACTGTAAGAAACAAATTACAGCGTGTGTCACCCTTTGCAGACATCTTTTATTTTTCTGATTCCTCTTTGAGCTCATGGAGAGGGAATTGTGTCCTATTTCTTTGGAGAATAACCTCTTTATTTGCAATTAATCCTCACTCCTCTGAGCTCTGCCTTCAATTTAGTCGAAGAAGACATGGAAGGTTAGAGTTACTTAACCTCAGGCCTTTAAAAAAAATAAAAAAAATCCACAGGCACATGAACTCAACCTAGATATTTTCAACTGACAGAGAATAATCTTTCACGTTTAATGTAATAAAATGGAACAATTAAGTCGTTTATGTTTCCCATAATGTGATGTCTTCTCTAATCATTCTGTGTGGATGTTTGAGAGCTTTATTGGCAGTTTAACATCATGCAGATTGATCACACTTGATGCAGTGTGGTCTAGGTGTGCTCTCAGTGTGTGACTGCACCTACTTAATGCCAGAGAATGTGAGAATTTTACATACGCTCCTGCTTTTAACATCAGATCAGTCAGATGAGGCCTTAAATGCAGTTTACTCAAGGTGAACATCTGGACTGTTTAATCAATCAGGAGCAAAATGTGCAGAAGGGGATAATAAAGCTGCAGCCACAACGATAATGTTTATATATATCTTTAATATATTTAATTCAGAAAGTTTTTCATGCTACATAACATATAACAATAGCATACTGAGGTATCTTAATTTAGATATTTAAATTTTATTTTACAGAGAGGTTGTTCTATTTGACTTTTTTTTATATCACATTTAATAATATAGTTTATTTTACAACATTTCTTTCTTTATGGAAATATTCCTTCATAATGTTTAAATATTAGTTTCTAATAAGATGACCCTTATAAAATAATTTGGGATTTTTTTAAGTGGTTTAATTTATCTTCACTACACGACTGGAATGTGTAACAAAACAAAGTTCTTAAGTTTGTGGGGGATAAAAACAACAAACTTTTATTTTAGATGGTGCTCTGAATTGTGGTTATAATTGCTGTATTGTTGTTTAACTTCACATTTAGTCTCAGAACCATTTGAATTATGTGAACTGGAATAAGTTTTAAGTTTTGATTATGTAATTGTAAATAGAAATTGTATTTTCTGCAGAATCACAGCATGAATGCAGAGCGCTGAATGACTGCTGAAAGTTGATGATGAAGGAAAACTTGAGCTGAAAACTAAAAGTAGCTAAAATGAGAACTAAAAGCAGCAAAACGCTACCAAGGAATATAAAAAGTAGCAAAACGCTAGCTAAGGCCCCATGTACATGAGGCCGATCTCCTGGAAACGTTAAAGATTTTAAGTTGATTGGAAACAAGTTGCACGTTCACACAGTGCTGCTGTGCTCGTTGAACCCACTGTAGTTCCAATCCCAGGCCACTAGTTGGCGGCGGCACGCGCAGACACCAGTTTCTCCAGCCTGTAAACAGCTAAATCCAAAATGGTGACTTCAAGAAGGTCTGTTTGGACCTACAGTGACGTTGGGTCGCTGCTGCATGTTGAAAAGGGCGAGTGACACAAACAGCTCTCTGCTCTCTGCTGGTATTATTGTTGTTGTTGGTGTACTCGTGCACGTGCAGAACGGCTACTGACTGCGGCTTCTTTTGAAGTGCAAATGGAGGGTCTGAATCGTTCCACATGGAGACGTTTGTTCAAAAAGTTCCAGTGTCAGATTATCTGACCGCTGTTGTCGTGTAAACAAACAGCCGAACTGCAGCAGAAATGTTACAGTTTCAGCTAAAAACAGCTTCGGGTAAACAGCCTCTAAAGTTAACAGAAAGCTGTGCAAACCTAAACCTGCAAGTTTCTAACTACAAATGCAAAATGCTAGCTACAAACTAAACATGGTACATTGCTAGCTAAATGGAGCAAAAGGCTAGCTAAATGCTCAAGGTAACAATATGCTAGCTAAAAGTATTAAAATGCTAACTACATTTAGCAGAATGTTAATTTTTAAGTGAAGTGAAATTTATTTATATAGCACTTCTCAGCAGCAAGACGATCCAAAGTGCTTTACAACACAGAAACAAGAGCAGAATCAAATACAGAAATAAAAACATCAATCAGGTCAATTTTAGCTAATAGTAAGATTGGTGAATAAACTTTCCTCTAAGAGGAGGCATTTGAAATACAGCAAAATCAAATATAGATAACTATAACAGAGTAATGAGTAGTTTTAGTTAATAGTATGGTTGATATAACTATTACAGGTAATTGAAGTAAACTAACAATCTGTAGGTCAGTCAGTGATGTGTAATCTAAACAACAATCAGGTACATAATCAAATACAGAAATACAGAGATAAATAACATTAGCATTAGTTGTTTTAGCATTAATGGAACAGCTGTAGTAAAACGATCATTAACAGAATTATCCTTAGCAGAAGTTCACTGAAGTAGATTTTAAACAGAATGTTTTTGAAGGATGTGAAGAGATCTCAATGTATTTTTAATTGGATTTTATTGTAAAAGAAAACAATTTAAATACTTTCAAAGAGTTTAAAAGTTACAAAAACCAAAAGTCACTGAATGAGCTGAATGTTTTGATCCATGAATGGTTAAAACGTAAAACGTCACGTGAGTCTAATCGAGAATAACACTTGAAGGAAAAAAACTCAGATTAACAAACAAGATATTCACACTCCGTCAAAAGATTGTTTTTGGTTGTAATGTAATACTTCTTGGTTCTAAAAGTAGAAGAAAATATGAAGCAGAAGTGAAGATATTCACTAAAATGAATTTGTACCGTCTTTGTTTTGCTTTAACAGGTATTCATGAAGAGATTAGAAAATAATGATGCTGGAGTGTGTTGCTTCCAGTCCCGTGTGTGTCTGAGTGCACGGATGTGTGTTTTATTGTTGTTTTATTGGAAGAATGCTTCTCCCCGGAGATATTCAAATTCCTGTGAGGCTGCGGCAGACTGATGGGTGGTGATGACAGTTTAAACAATCCGGGCAGTCCTCCAAATTGATTAACATCAGTCCCGTGTGTGTGAGTGTGTGTGTTGCTGTTTGTGGGGCTGTGTTGGAGGTGGATTAATAGAAACAGTGACTAAAGTAATAAACTATGAATTGTACTTCTGTGAGGCGATAATTACAATCACCTATAAATTAAATTTAATTGACTTGCTTTAAAAAAAAACCCTCAGCTGATTAGACACAGTCTGCAGCCTTGTGGAAACCTGCTGGACCAAGAGACGGCAGCAAGAAGTTCCACAGCTTCAGGCAAAACAAACACTTGTTTTTTTCTCTTCTAAACACACTGTTTTCATATAATCTGTGAGGGACCAGCGCGCTGCTTTTGGCAAATAATCACAAAAATGAAATCATCTGCTCCTTCCAAGCCTGTAAAGATAAATGAGACTGTTTTTCTCTTGGATTTTCTTGAAGGAACCTCACAAAACGCGCCTCACTTCGCCACAGTTTCTTCAGCGCGCCTCAGAAATCCCACTAAAATATTCAAGAGCATCCTCCAGCCGCCATATTTTTGGTTTTATTGTGCACGATATAAAGAGGAGCAATTATTTGATTTCAGAGTTATGAAAACATGTATGTTATGAGAAAACAAGCAAGTTAAGCTTTAATTGGTGCCATTTTTCACAGTGCTGGCAAGGTGCTTACCTCTTTGGCACCTTTTTCCCCCTCATAAAATTACACATTCATATTCCTGAATGAAGATGGAAATTTCATTTTGCTTTATTCTGCCATAATTGGAATGCATGGTGTGTACCTGCAAACTCTTCCATAAACATCCCCAACTCATTTTTGACTCTACAGTAATGCAACTATATTGCTCTTAGTAATGGCTCTCATAATGCGGAAAAATTCTTTCAATTAATACAGTAAATTCTAAATTTAATATACTTTATTCTTGGTTTTCAGGCTTTGGAAGATGCATTGGAATGTAAAAGCAGCTGTGGAATTAGCTTCGTCTGCTGCCAATAGGAGGACAGAATCTAAACACACCCTTTTTCGATTAAATATCATATTTTAGATAATAGTTTTAGTTGTTTTTTTTAATCTTCATTTTCTGGCTCATCGACGTGTCTTTACGGTCACTGAGGGAAAACAGCTATAAGACCAAAACCAGAGACCCAAGTCGAGACAAAAACCAGAGCAAAATTAAATCACATCCAAATTTGGCAATCCAGATCTATGTGTTTACCGCAGAGCGGAGAATTAATGCCCAAATTAAGGCTAAAGCTCATTTGTCTGTGGTGTTGTAACAAACGCTTTCTCAACACTGTATTGAACCATCATGGCAACAATTTGAGGATGTGGGATCCATGAATCAAACTTTATTGATGCTTTGAAGGCTCTAATAACACACTGGAGTTGATTAAACGTCCGATTTATTGACCCTGGAATTTAAATAAATACATTCTTTAAGAAACCACAGTGAAGGCATGTCACTGTCTCAGAGACATCGTTTTCTTCAGTGGTTCTTAGACCTGCCGTCATGCCAGTCCCGAAGTTTCACACATTTACACGTTTAATTAAAAATTCATCCTAAATTTAGCCACGAGAAACATTTGACAGATCCTCCTGAATGCTTTTCATCACTTTAGTTCCACATTTCCAGTCCAATCCAGAGCTGATAAAAAACCAGAATAACTTCAGTTTTTACTGAAAACTTTTGGGTTTGGCTTTAAAAGATGTTTGAGACGTGAGGCCAGAATTTCAGCTTTTATCACCTGCTGCCAAAGGTAGAAAGGAAATAATGTTTTTGCCTGTGTCAGTGTGTGTGTGCATGTTCATTTGTTTATTGTTAGGAAATATCTTACAAATCACTGAACAGATTTTAATCAAAGTCTCAGAAAAGATTCACTGGAATAACTTTTGGATTCAGCCCAATTTAATATGGCTACCACAGTTATTCAACATTACCCAACACAAAAATGGTTATAACTTAGCAAATTTTACAGATATTGAGCTGAAATTTGGTGTGATAGTAGCTGACAGTCATTCACAACTCATCCTCTGAGCTCGATCGTGTTTTTTTTAAGGTTTGATCTAAATGGATTAAAATCTGTCATTTCTCAAACTGGGACTGGCTTCATCTGAAACTCTAGTTATGAATGCTTGACTTTTAAATTTTTACAATTTACATTGAGATCTTTTACACAGAGTAGTGGTTTTCGAAATGTCCAAAGTTTCTTAAATAAAAAAGTATTGAAAAGAGTTAAATTAGGGGAAAAAAATGTTTTTTGGAAATAAACTTCTTGTTTGTTTTGCCATATAGTTTAATTTCAAAGTCAGTTTCTTGTGTCATTCAGTTTGCACACAGAGCATTATTGATTTTATATATATATATTCTACGTTTCTACACATTTAAATCTAAACATCTGGAAGTAAAAGCTAAAAGTTGGTCTTGTCTTGATGACGAACACAAATGTTTTTATTGTGCAACACAAATGAAACAATCAGCCTTCCTGCTCTAATGTTGCTTGATGATTAAAATATGTAATTCTCCTAAAATAATCCTGAAATTTAAACTGGCACTCCTTGAAAATAATGCTCATCTCCATCAAAGTTTAACCAAAGATGCAGAGCGATCTGTTAGCCCTCAGATTACGTGATGAAGATGACTCTCAGCTACTACCACACCAGATTTTAGTTTAATATCTGTAAAACTGACTGAGTTAACCCCATTTTTGTGTTTGATTAGCTGTGTTTATCCACTGATTTATTATCCAACTACTTTCTAAAAGTTTTACTAAAATCTATCCACTGGTTCATGAGATATTTTACCAACAGATAGACAAACAAATAAACCCACCCACAGACGCATGCCATTACATGATTGCCCACCTTTTATGGACCTGGATGATAAGTAGTTTCAGAACTTTTTAGAAATAAATAAAACATAAATTCCAGTGTTTTATATTCTATTAGACGTCATGTTCGAATGGTCAGGGAAGTAAAATCCCTGTAGGATCTGCTTTTTAGAGTCTGTAATTTTGCAGTTTGTCCGTAAACCCTGTGAAAGGCTGCCTGATGAGCGACACGCAGCGCAGCACAGATATGCTCTTAGATCAGTAAGCACTGTGGCGTGCTGATGTATTTCCACAGAGAAATCCCCTGGGAGGAGTTTTCACTCCTGCAGGGACTCTGAGCGTTCCCCGGAGAGTCGGTGGGTAAAAACGCTGATACTCCGTCCTGATGTTCCCTCTGGATTTGTGCAGAACCAGGAAGTCAAGTTGTGCACAGGGAGACGCTGTTTGTTTGCATGTGTTTCAGCTTGCACACACACACACACACATGCAGCCAACTGTGAATATACTGTAAAAGAGCAAACACACATGCATACACTCTGAAATAATGTTGTGCTTTTAAATATAGATGTGTTGGGGAAAAATGCACAGAAACATTTGATGGAAAACTATTAAGTACTGTCACAAAGGATGATGAAGGAGGAAAACCATTCTAAAGGATGGTAAAAGGGTAAAATTGGTGCTACAGACAAGCTACAAATGAACTGAAATGATGGATGTTATCAAGTCAGTCCTGTTTTCAGATCGTGTATACATTTAAAGTCATTACTTTAAAAGTTAGACGTGTAACAAATGTATCATCACATTACTTTTACTAACTTTTTATTGTGTCGTGTGTGGTTTGGTTTAGTTTCTGTAGTTTTTTTGTAAGAAAAGGGGCAAAATTTCTGTTTACTTGTTCCAAAAATTTCCAAAAGTTATAAAATAACTAAAGGTGGAAACTCTGCGTTATTGTAGTTTAATTTATGTACCATGAAGGTCAGAATAAGCCTCTGGTTTCACCACAGAGGGACAAAGTGCCTTTTGTTTTGCTACATGATGATGTGACTTTTTAAACCTCCATAATAGATAAGTAATAATGTAGACATTTGCTTCATCACTAGGTGAGCTGTTGATTTGTCCATAAATGCCTTAAGATAGGAACTCAAGGCAACTAGTTGAAGACACATAATTGCATAAAAAATATAGGAATCTCATCTTGAATCACATGGATTTGACACATTTTCAGAAACTCTCTGTGAAATTTGGGTGGTATTTGCCAGGAATTTGCATAGATATCAATAAAAGAAATCTTTAGAATTACAGAAAATAACTTAAGGGTTTCAGACGCCCGTGACAATTTGAGAGAAAATGTATTTTGCAAATTTTTCAAACATTTAGAATTCCAGCAAAACTAGAGTGAGGCTCTTGCGACTCGTGTGAGTAAATTGAGAACTTTTGTGAACGTTTGGATAAATTTTGGAGACTCCCTCATGAATGTCGGTCAGCCACAGTCGCAGCCCAGTGAGACTCTGACTTTACTCAAAGCTGTGGACCAGTTCTTAGACTGGTCTCATGTTTTTACTTCCCATACAGCTAAAACTAGTTAGGTTTAGAAGTTCAAAGCACAAAGTTAAGAACACAGGTAACAGGTAGATGCTAAAAGTTTATATTGCTAATTAGAAAGGGACTCAAGAGTCATTTAGTTCCTCCAAGTCTGAGGCCACTGACAGATGGAACATTCTCTCCAGGTTGGGTGGAGGAGTTCAAGTATCTGGGAGTCTTGTTCACAAGTGATGGTCAGATGGAGCTGGACATGGATTGTTGGGTTGCAGCCACAGTAACACAAGCGTTGTTCCGGTCTGTTGTGGTGAAGAGAGAGCTGAGCCGAAAGGCAAAGCTCTTAATTTACCGGTCCATCTACGATCCAAGCCTCATCTAAGGTCAAAAAGGAAGGAACAAGATCCTGGATTCGAGCGGCTGAAATGAGCTTCCTCCGTTCTGTGGATGGACTCAGCCTTTTTCAAACACCTCCAACTGAGAGGAAACCCCAGGGCAGATCCAGAACTCACTGAAGGGATTATGCATCCCGTCGGTCCGAGAAATGCCTTGGATGAAGAGGTCTGATGGAGAGAACGATGTCTGGGTTTCTCTCCTGCACGTTCGCTCCTTGAGTAAGCAGCAGAAAGTGGATGGATGGATGGATGGATGGATGGATGGATGGATGGATGGATGGATGATGGATGGATGGATGGATGGATGGAAGTGTCATGGTTCCTGTCACTTGAAAAGGACTCAGTTGGACAGAAAACAGCATAAAAACTTGTAACACTGGATTGTGATTTTACTACGTTTTGGATAAATATTTCTTTTCACTATAATGAGTTTCTGCAACAGTTTACCCTTAGAAAGCCTTCAGTAGCTTTAATTTACCTGCCATAACCTTTACTGAAGTTGGCCACTGACATGACGGGTTGTTTCACTTTCTTTAGTCTTATTTTTAAATCTTTTTGAAAAGTCTGAAACGGGCCGCAAACTTGCTGAATTTGCCTCCCTTCCAGATCAGTTGAAGCGATGACTCTGCGCTCTTCGTCACCTGGATGTAAACATGCCGTCTATCAGAGCACAGCTTTCCACATAAACCGTAAATGACAGTTCCTGTGGGCACAAAGCAGAACTGCTCAGCAGCTGCCAGACAGGCGTAATGTGTCTCAGGTGAAGAGTTAGCCAAGATGCTGCTTCCAGCCGAGCTCAGGGTTTCATTTTCTGTGCAAGCCGCTTGTTTGATGACGAGAAAACATAAGAACCTCTCTTGTATGTGCATTGAGGAGCAAAAAAATGCAGAAAACTTCCAGTTTGTTCTGTGAAGTGGCTTCAACAAACACGAGGTGTGTGATGACTACATGTAACGATTGTTGAAAGCTCCCCTGAGCAGCAAAGTAAACCATTTAGGGTAGAATATCTGTGTGCTCTTTCCTTTGATTAGCAGCTCTTTGAAATGGTATAATGCTGTGATTATGTGAAAGGCTCAGCGTGCATGTGGTTGGAGTTGAATGTTTTTTCTGAGACACTGGGGGAAATGAAGAAAATGGGAGAGAGAACGAGAGATAAAGTCAGGGAAGGAGAAGGAGGAGGACTATTACAAGAAGAGAGCAAGCCCTCTTTGTACAGACATTGCGACGCCAGATGGCTTCTTCTAATAAATATTCAACCTTAACTCAGTTCCCATGTAACTTCTCTTTCTCTCTGCCTCTCGTTTTTGTACCGCTGCCAGCACACCCACACGTTTCTGGGCCAGCAAAATGATTACAGTAAAGCAAACAAAAAGGGAAAAAAACGAGGGGAGGATTGGGGTGTTTGACAGAGGAAACGAGCCGACAGGGTCCTGTATACAGAGAGATATGGTGGTAGTGCGTGCTGAAAGCTGGCAATTTTTTTTTTCTTTTTTTGGGAATTTGTGTTGTAGAGCGAAGAGGCGAACAGGGGTAGAAGTCCTCTGTGGTCAGAGCTGGTGTGATTGTTGGAGATGGAGCAGAGAAAGAGTCTGTTCTCAGGGCTGATTGTTTACCTAACGGGGAGAAGCTTTTCCATCGTCCTCTGAAGTGGCCTGCTTTTGGAGGAAAAAACGCCGACTTGTACGATAAGAGCGAGCAAATAACTTTGGCGTCAATGAGAGTGGGTGACCTCCTGCGTCATTGACACATTTGATTTTGGAGTTTATATTTTAGGCACTAGGAGACTATTTTGAGTTCAACAGCAGCTTTTGGACAGGCCCAATCACCCAGAGAAAAGAAAAGAAAACTTATGTTAACACTTAGGGGTAAATAAACTCATAAGATCCTGCATCTGTGTCAGCCTGAGCTCAGGAGGAGCACAGATTTAATGACTGCAAGGACCACAACTAGATTAATTTTTAATCCAAGAATGTGCTCATACCACGGCATTGTTATTGTTTATGTGCTGTTATTTATTCTTTGCTATGTATCGAACTACAAGAAGTTAAAAAGGTCAGGACATGTCTTCAAAGCAGCTGAATCAGGAGGTGGAGATGCAGAAGAGGAGGTTCACAAAAAGCTGGTGAATATTTAGTTTTGTCTACCTATAAGGAAGGCTTTATACTAGAAACAAACGTTTATCTGACAGAAAAAAACAAAAAAAAACTTATTTTTAAAGGTGTTTATCAGATTTGACTGGTTCTTTTTTGAACACATGTCCAAATGAACATGAAATAAAAAGTAATGTTTATCACTCAACTCCTTAAACCCTTAAAGGAATGCATACTGTACACTGCTTCTTATGCCATGGTTTAATTTAAAAGTCTTGTATGATCTGTTAGTGCTGAAAGTACGTGTTGGGAGTGATTCTCAGCTACTACCACACCAAGTTTTAGCTCAGTATCTGTAAAACTGACTGAGACATAGACGTTTCTGAAAGATTTACTGTAAAAGCTGCAACAATTTTATCCCCTAACTGAGTTGAAAGATTTTAGCCCTTCATTAGCTCATGTGAACCAAACAGGGGTCAGATTTTGCATGTTTTCCACATGCAATATTCACTTTATAGATTTCAAACCAATAATGCTGTAATGTCATAAATCCACCAATCACGAATCTTTGACTGCAATCAAACAAACTCCAGATTTGCTTCTCATACCTCGATGATCTCCTCCCATCACCTGATAAGGCTCAGGTGCTTCCTCGGCGTCTCTGAACATGTGAAACTGAGTATAAAGTTTGTGACGAAGGTAATGGAATCAGGAAAACTGCACTCAAACAACAGGCCTCGTCTCCACAAGGATGAGACGGAGAGAGCCTGACAGCTGTCTTAATTTTATTTTTTGTTGACACAAGATAAACTGTCGTTATTAAAAATCCAAGCCTGCCCACCTGCCTTCCTGCCACTATCGCCCTCTTCATAAGAATATTCATTGTGTATTATTGTGAGATTAGGCTGTTGAAAATTTAACAAATATGACCGGCTTTCACAGGAAAATATTTTGGCACATTTTATTTAATGTGAAAATGATTGCATTAAGAAGAGAAGCTTTATTTCTCTTGTCCTGAAAATAAGATGTTTCTCAGAAAAAAAGATTCCTTTTTAGTGATAGGCAACTTGAAATGTGTGTGATTAGCTTCTCCTCCCTGCGATGGCCTTGTAATCACTTCAAATGGCGGCTCTGCTCTTGAGGTGTGTGCCACAGTTCATGGAGCTCCTCTCCCTTAATTCTTCTCAACAAGAATCATTACTTAATCTCAGCCACCGAACGGCTCTCTCCTGACAGTGTCGGCTCATATCGAGGCTGTAATCACTGGACCAAGGCCACCGTGGTGCCGGCTGCTGCCTGGTCCCTGTGGTGCTATCATGGGAAAAGCCAAAACCAGGGCTTATCTCTCAGATATGACAGCAGAGGAAGAGGGGGACTGTATCATAAGCTTTGTTTGTCCTGATTGAGTTCACACTTCCCCAGTCGCTGGGGGGGAGGGACATCTACCTGAAACTGAAAAGGTTGGGACCAGCAGCGTGGAGCGACGATGGGAGTCTGGATCAACTCAACTTCCACATGAACAAAGAGGAAGTCGGGGCGGGGGGGACATTTGAGGCCAGATAATGCCCGCGCTGAGCCCCATTAGGATTGAGGTATTATCCCCCGGTTGACTTTGGCTATGAGAAAATGTAGACCCCCCCCTCCCTCCTTTGCTTTGCCGTTTCCCACTCATAACAGACCTGTTGGCCGTTGAGGTTTATCAAGCTCACAAATCTAAACAGGACAGGGGCCCTGACCGGGAGAGGGCCTTGTACACAGGAAGGACCCTAATTCTCTCTGGATTAGAGAGCATGTTGCAATTTAGACAGCTGCTTGCTTACAATATCACTGTTTGTCTACCTCCATAACATAAAGGAGGATGGTTTAGTTTTGATTTTTACAAATTCTGTGTGAACGATTCTGCTCAGATTCTGTTCAACTAAATCAGTTAAAGGCCTACCGTTCCCTGAAGGAATGCATGTCACCCACTGCTTCCTGCCAGAGTTTTAAAGGGAAATCATCTTTAGCTGAGCTGATTTGTAAAAAATGTGTGAGATCTTTTTTGTTATTGTAGCTCTCGTGTGATCATTTAGCACTCAGATGTGTGTTGGGATGACTCTCAGCTGCTACTACAGCAAATTTTAGCTCAATATTTAAAGAAAATAGCTCAATTATAGGTATTTTTGTGTTGGCTAGGTTTGATTAGCTGTGCAGGCAGCTTTAATTGGATTAACCCAAAATGTTAACGAGTTTTAGATGTTCATCTAATAATTACTTTCTGAGAGTTTCACTAAAATCACTCCAATAGTTAAGATATTTTGCTGACAGACAGTGTTGACGCCAGCAGTTATTGTCAATATTTTAAGTCTAGTACAACATGTAGTGCTCAAAGTGTGTGTTGGGGATAATGCTCTGCTACTACCACACCAAATTCTACCTCATTATTCGTAGAATCGACTGAGTTGTCGCCATTTTTTGTGTTTCCTAGGATCATTTGGCTGAGGTGACCATCTTTAACTGAGCTAACTAAAGGTTAATTTGTTGTAGTTGTGCATCTTATTACTTTCTGAGAGTTTTATTACATCTAGTGGCTGATGAAATACAAACAAACGCACACACACAGACACAAAAACATTATTGCCTTTGGTGGCAGGTGATAATAACTATGGTAAATTACAGTACATATTTGTTGACGCCTTTCTTCATGAGTACACTCTACCACGTTAACGATGGTATCCAAGTCCAGAAAGTGTCACTATGAAGAGAATCACTATGATTGCAGCGAGCGTGTTAGCTGGAAGGTCATGAGCCTGATGGCTGAAAGTGTCCTCGAGCTGAAGGAGCTCTTCAGCACGGCTCTGATCCGCGGCCTGTTTCTCTTGAGGAGTAGCAGCATTCTGAGAGTGCGTATTATTGGTTAAAAATAAAAGTAAAACAACGCTCCTCTGGTGCGTTTGGGCTCGGCGTAATGACTGGAAAACACGTGTCCGTGTGGAACAAACATGAAAAGGCATGCGCACATGTTGCACACTGACTGCTGACTCCAGGTTTTATTCATCTCCACTTCTGACGGAAATGAGCAGCAGTTGTTCCAACCTGAATGATTTACCTCCACAACGTGTTGCAGGGGATTGCAGCAGCCACTTTGTAATTGACAGGATGAAACACAGAATGTAAATGTCTTATTTATCAGCGGCTTAGGAGGGAAACCCCACCTTAATATCAAGGTAAGCAGTCTTTGATACCTGAATTAATTCCTAATCTGCTCGTATTTGCGCTGCCAACATGTGTCGGTGAGGCGAGTGGGTGGCAGAGGGAGGGGGAGCGTCTTCCTTTGACTTCGGAGAGATTTCCTGAAGGCAAGCAGAACACACTTATGACTTCTGTTGTGGATCCAAGGCAGCTTCTTTTCTTTCCTCTCAGACATTGTGCCTCGCAGCTAAGTGCAGTCGATTTCTTTTTTCAGTTGATTAATTCTGCTGAAAATTGGTCCTAATGTGTGACTATCTCAGCGAGAGCATTGTCTCGAGAGGAAAACAACTGCAAACCACACTCAAAGTTTAGTTTTATTAATACCGATTTATTTCTTTTTCTGACTGAATATGAAAGATTTCTAAACATCAACAATAACACGCTACTAGCCGTTTTAAATTTCCTATTATTCTACATTTTATTTATTATTGCTTGTCCCATGAGAGACGAGCAATCACGTAATTGCCTGTGGATGTGTGTGCAAATGGACATGGTTTTTGTCAAAATTTAGGATCTTTTCTGGTCAAAACCAATCATCCTTTTGGGAACCAGAGCCTGGTCCTTGTCATTTTGGGGTTAGGAGTTAGGTCTAAGGCCAAAGTGTGAGCTGTGTTTAGTGTTAGGCACGTACTGGCGATGGTAGGGGTTTAATGTAGGGGTTTAGATTAAGAATGGAAGCCAACACAATGTCCTAATGAGGACAAAAATATAAACATTTGTGTGTTCTTTACCAAGGTACCTCATAAACCATTGGACAAATTTGAATGAAACTTTCAGAAAAGGATCAATGCATGTACATCAACACACAGTTAACTTTGGGAGTCAACTCAAGTCAAAATGGCCACCATATCTAATCAAACTTAGCTAACACAAAAACAGCTATAACTCAGTTTTACAGACATTGAGCTAACATTTGGTGTTATAGTATCTGAGAGTCATTCCCTTCACATTACGAGGTCTTTGTTTAAAACCTTGGCATGCATGTTGGTGAGATATACATGCAATGCTACTTGTTTTCTTTTATTTCTTTTACTTATTTATATAACCCACCCAGTAGACTGAAATCAACATTCAACTTTAGAATCTGATTTTGTGGAAGTATTTTATGCTTATTCATGTTTCTTATGTTTGTGAGGTAGATAAAATCCACTGGGACCTTTTATAATAGTTGAAAACAACCTGTTTTTCTAAATAGGTTGTTTCTTTTTTAACTAAAAGTGACATTTTATTCTTTTATTGAAAATCATAGGAATGATTTTCGTGTCTCCACTCTTCGCCACAACATCTATGATCAGCACCAGAATTAAACTTCTGATGAGTGTCAGGCTTCAGGACTTTAGTAATAGATGGTTTTGGTATCGTTGGTTGCAGGTTGTGGCCTTCTTAGATCTGTCATGGTGAATCCAACAAATACCAATTAACCTACTGACATTTAAACTGGACCATGCTGTTTTAAGCAGATATGCCGGTTCTTGCCAGCTGAGAGTTATCTATATGAGATTTTTTAAAGTGTTGCTAGTTTTTAGTGTGGTGCAGGTTGGACTCTACCAGGGCTGCTTTTTTTATCTCTGATCCTGTTTATAATGTTAACTGAGAGATCTCATGAAAATGAGGCTTTCTGCTTTTTACAGAAGGCGTGGTTCTGTTGGCGTCTTCAAGCCATGACCTTCAGTGTGCACTGGGGTTATGGTTATGAGGTCATGGTTGTTAACAGGGAAAAAGATGGATTGTTTCCTCCAGGTTGGTGAGTCTCTGCCTCAAGTAGAGGAGTTAAATTATTGTGTCTTGTTGAAGACTAATGGTAGGAAGGAGTGAGAGATGAACCAGCAGATTAGGGTTTTATCTGCAGGAATTATAGTGTTGCTCTGGTCTGAGCTGCTCCATCTTTATTCCAACACTCACCTGTGTTGGAAAATAAAATAAATTAAATTAGCTTTTTATATGTGTCTGTTATTACTTAAAAATACTACAATGAGCTGGTAAACCAACAATAAAATCACTGCGCTTGTATTATATTCTGTTTGGCAGGATAAAACTGTAATAAATTGCATTACTTAGGCCCTTTTATCTGCTAAGCAATTCTTTCAGTTGGCCTGAAAATCATCAGTTGATGTCTGTGTCCCCCGTAAAGTAGAACAACCTTTAAAAGAACCGTCATGCATTGCAGAGGTCATACTTAATGCTACGTGGTTAGCGGTAGCTTGTAGCTTGTTAGCAGCCCAATCCAGTTAGAGCTGCAACAAAGCTGCACACGTTTCACAGAGAAGAGGAATTACAACCATAATCATTCTTGTCATTTGCACAGCAATTTTACTCCTGAATGCCTCGTTTTGGGGAAGAATTAATAATATAAAAATCACACGAGCTTCAGGTGCCGTTGAGTTCACCCTTTTCCCACTCATCCTTGCCTGGAGCCCTGCGATGCTTTCTCTCTCTCGCTCTCAGTTTCTTATTATCAGTTAATAATTCTTTCTCATTCAAGCAAATTAGAGAAACTTGACTGTGTTAGAGCAAGTCCAGCATGGAGCTGCAGGCAGAGAGAGGGCTAAATGGCAGAAATTCCCCCCAGAGCAAAGAGCGCATGAAGCACAACATTGTGTCCACCACAAAAGCCGCTCTGTAGTTTTGATCCCCTCTAATTTAATTAGCCCAAGAGGTAGTGCATTAATTTGCCAGGAATTTCTTCTGATGCAGAAAGCTGCCCCGGGTGGATGGAGGAGAGGGGGGAAGCAGAAACCTTCTTGCTGCTTTTTGTGCAGTTGGATTGGAGGAAATGTTCCTCCATTTTATGTGGATTGATCTCCATCAGCATGTTGTGTGTAATCCCAGAGACTCCGACTGTCATTAAAGGGCAAAGCTCATAACAGTTTAATGTTATTCCTTTTCTAATTCAACTGAGTCTCCGTCCTTTGGCAACAAACGAGAGCTCCAGCTTTCAGGACGAATTAAACATCGACTTTGACCAACAGTTTTAATGTGTTCATGTCACGTTATTTTATCCAGTCTTCAAAAATACGCAGCCGTCTGCTCTTTACTGTCAATGGCAACCACAATCTTTTTAATCAGAAATGCAGTTTACTGCACAGTAAAATCATATTGTTCAAGAACCGGCACACACTTTGCTCCTCCGAGTTTAAAAAATTTAATTCCATTGAAATAATAGCCCAGACTGTTTATGAACAATGACAGAAACACTGAGACATTAAAGCTGGAGGTCACATTTCTGCTGTGTTGTTTGACTTGTTTTTATGGCTCCTTTTATTTCAAATTTTTTAGCTGTTGGTCATTTTGCACTTAATGCTTTATTTATCAGACCTTGTTGGTACATTTTTTTTACACAGGGTTTAAAATTAAAACATGCATGTTTTTGTTCTGTGGGAGGAAACTAGAGTGTTCATTAATCAAACTGCACAAAGATAGGCTGCAGCTGAGTGTTAAACCGAACTCCAAACCCTAAGTACTGTTTAATTGCTTTTTCTTGTGCTCCACACTGCTGCAGTTGGTTAGCATCGTGGCTTTGCAGAAAGAAGGATGCAGGTTCATGCAAGATCTTTGTTTCAAACTTTGGCATGCAGTGTGGTGGGCGACATGCATTCCTTCAAATTATGCTAGTTAATTTTCTAATATCATTGGAAGCTTTCATGAATGTTCAGCTTTTGACAGATATGTGTTTGATAGTTTCAGGTGGACTGTGATGGATTCTTCCCACATCAGGCAACAGAAGAATAACTTAAAGTTGTTAACAAATCACAATGATTAGCATTATAAAAGACTATTAAACCAGTTAAATAGAACTCAGAAAAAACAAAACAACAAAAATAAAAGAAACCACTGCTAAACCAGCTCTAACCACTGCGCCATGCCAGTTTTTCAACCTTTTTCTTTTTTACACTTCAGTCTACTCAAAAGTTTGCCTTGTTTTAACACTGTAGACACTTCTCAATATCTAACTTTTATTTTAACACAAGCTGAACTTTTAAATCTAAGATTTCCTCTGTCACAGGAGCAGATATTTTAGTTACCATCACCGTCATATTACTTCTCAATTCAAAGGACAAAGGACAAAAAAAACTTGTGCTTTTTCATTGAATTGTCATGCACCCTTCTTGTTAAGTGAAGATAAGGGCTATTTGATAATATTAATCGTGCGTGGCTCCATTTTATAATCTTTCATCTTGAGACACTCTCTTGTGTGATTACACTAAATTGAAGAGGCCTACACCATAGTCATTAAAGAATCACTTCTCATTTTGTAATTAGAGTGCTTTCAGTGGTCCACTGAAAACCAGCAGCCAGCAGCACATCATGTTGCAGAGAAACGCTCCAGGAGAAGTTCGGGTTTGATTGTTTCAGAAACAACGCCAAGACTTGTTACAGTTTAGGTTTAGGACAGGATGTTACAAACACCGCGTCCCGTGGTAACATCTCATGAACCACCGGATGGATTTTATTAAAAATGAATAACTTTGTGGTCAACTCAATTTAAGATGGTGTAAACATCTTCCAGTGTCACATGAGATCACATTTAATGTTATTTGTGAGGTTCGACCAAAACACTACAACTACATCATTCCTCAACACACTCTTGGTTTCAAACTCTGGCATGAAAGGTGGCGGGTGATATGCATTCCTTAATTTGAGCTTCTTTAGTCAGAAATGACAAGTCTTCAACATTTAGGGTTAAAACCAGGATGGTTCATATGGTCTGGAAATATTCTAAAAGTTTCCTTCATGTCTGGTTTTCTTTAAATCTCAGCTTCAGGATTCACCTGAACCCTTCCGCTCAGATGCATCTGTCACGAGAAGGTATGCAACCACTCCACTTGGAAAGAGCAACATGTAGACTTGCCTCTGATCCACTCTGAGCGTTCATCTATAATTCAGAGACAATCACAGCCCTCGGTTCAAATCTCAGGTTAACCAGCGAGCGTTGCATTTGTTTTGCCGCGGGCATCGTTGTTTTCTCAGAAACTCCTGCTCTCGTGCGTCCCCCCCTTTTTTTTTTTTGTGCTAAGGTGCACTTTCACCGCGGCGAGGTAAAAGCATGGGTGAGATGTTTAATACTCAGTGCCGGGGCTCAGCGGGATAAATAATTCATCTGAGCATGTTTGAACAGGTACGGAAATAATCCTTCAGCAAAGTGAGAGTGGATATAAACCCTTCCTCTTCCCTCTGTAGCTCGCTGGTTTCAGCCTGGAAGTGCAGAGAGGTCTCTAAACATATCGCCCAGACTGGATGAAATATTAAAGCTTATTTGTTAGTGTGAGAGCATGCTCCTTGAACGCCTCCTGTGCTGAGACGAGCAGGTGAACTTATCTCTCCTCGCAGCGCAGACAGGTTAGGATATCTGACACTGGTAAATATTACATGGAAGTGTGTGCTAGCTGACAGGCAGGTATGCTGGTTTTACACATACACACACACACACACACACACAAACACACATGCAGTCTCCTTTTACTTCAAACAGTATCAATCCTTCCTACTTTTATTTGATCAATGAGGAGTTTGGATGTGTTCCGTTCTTTTTACTGCGATGTATAAGCACAGTAACTCAAAACCTGCACAGAACACACAAAATGTGGTGCTGAAACAAGTCGTAGTTTTTGTTTCAAACAGATTTTTACCAGATGTTTATGAGAAGAAACAGGAGGACAGAATGATGAACTTTGTAAAACACAACAACAACAACAAAACGCAGAAACAGGGCTTCAAAATCTAAGAAAACTGACACAAACGTCTCATTAAATGTGCTTGTATCAAATACAATAACCTGTGGGGAAAACACAAGAATACCCCAGCTTAAACAGAAAAGTCCACAAACAAAAAATAATTTTAATTATTTAAAAACTCATACAGCAACGTTTCACATGTCACAAGGAAGCAAAATATGAAAAACTAAACATTTAAGAAAACCTGATTTTTCTACAAAAAATAAAAATAAAAAACAAGACTGAGGAAACTGAGATCTCAGAAAACAAATTTCAGTGGAAAATAATTTTACAAACAAAAATAAAAGACTGGATCTGGACATTTTCATCACATGTACAGTGTTTGTTATTTTGTTGTTGTAATTATTGAAATTATCTTTTTAAAAAATTACCTTTTTGTGTTTGCTTGTGTCTGTCTGACATCCAAATATCTGATGAACCAGGGGACAAATTTTGTTGAAACTTGCAGGAAGAAATCATTGAATGTACATCTACAACTGATTAACTTTTGGAGAAAACTCGATTCAAGTTTATCAACCTGAACAAGCACAAAAACGTTTGTAACTCAATCCGTTTCACAGACACTGAGGTAGAATGTGTTGTGATTTCAGCTCAGGGACGTCCTCTGAGTGCTAAATGACTGCACAAGATCTTTGTTTAAAACTTTGGTGTGCAAGGCAGCATGCAGTATGTATTTATTCAAGGAATGCTAGCTTCATTTTTTAAATTTTATTTGGAATTATTTGTGAAATGTATTAATTTCAGTGTATTTTTTTTGCAAAAACTTTGAATAGACTTGTCTTACATTAGTCTTTTATTCACCCATCTGCTGAATTTATTTGAGTCATTATTCATTCATAAAAGCATCTTTATTTTACACAGTTTCATGTAATTCAACAACAGTTTTGACTCTTTGAATTGGTGCGTTAGTATGAGCTTAGATATTATGTGGCTCTGCCGTAACAGAGAAGATCAACTTTACCCTCTTTGTTTTTCCCCCTTAGCTTTGTTGCAGACCCCAGGAAAGGACAAGAGGGGGGTTGAAGGGGTAAGATGGGGGTTACGGGCAGCCGCCTCCCAGTGGCCGCAGGCTGGAGGGGTGAGGGATGGGTGAGACTGGGGGTGGGTGAGGGGATAATTAAGCGAGCACGGTGACAGCTGCAGCAGGTCCCGAGCAAAAGGGCTGAGCTTCACTGAGCTGAATTAATGGCATCAGTGGAGCCTGGCAGCAGCACCGCCACCGCCGCTCACATTTGATCATTAATTATTAGCCGTTGGACAGTGCCGGGCCTCGTGACCCCTCACCTGCCCATGGGCAAGGCCTCACCTGTGCCTCACACATCTCGCAAACAGTAAATCATTCTAAAATATCTCTTACATGTGATGAAAATCTGTTTGTGATACAGAGAAACAAAAGATTTTCAGATGTTTTCTTCGCTTTACAGTCATGTGAGAATGTGAAATTTATCACTTCCTGAAGCGTTCCTATCCTGTCAGCTGCTTGCTGGGATTTCGCCACTCACATGCGGGTATAATTACACAAATGACATAATTGACTCAGATGAATAATATAACCTCACATTTTCCCAAAGGGGATGCAAGGCGCACAATCATCCCTCACTAACACACACCTAAGAAGGTGATACTCACACGTAGAATGGAAATTAACCCCTTCCTGTGTTGCATAAACAATAAAACAGGCGTGCATACGTGAACTAGAAATGAAAATATTACATATTTATTGATTGAGAGTAAGCATTAGTTGATGGATGTTTGTTGTACTCTCAGAAGTCGTCTCCCAATCATCTTCATTAAATCTAATTTAGATTTAAAACATGAAGTTACTTCTGTTAAAACACTCATTGCTGATCAAATTCAGCCTTCGATCTTAGCTGAGATGGCTTCCAGTCTTAGAAAGGTTCTGTTTTAGTTAAGGTTGTATTTATGGAAAACACTAACAATTTAGGCCATTTTCTGCTGTGGTACAAGATTGGCACACAGGCTTAACAAGTTGGATCAATTCATTTCTGTTGCCAGACTTGGTAGAAGTTCCAACTGTGGACGAAAAGAACAAGATCCTGGATGTCTGGGTTTCCCTCCTCAACCTGTTGCCTCCTCAGCACAACCATGGATAATTGGCACAAAATGGATGGAGTTGGAAGAAACACAACTGAGAATTTTTGGAAGAGGATTAGTATTATTGTCCCTGACTTGTAGTTTGACAGGGCTGGGTTGGTAATCTGACCCATCAGATGTTTTCCAAGTGAACTGATGCACATTAAAGGTAAATTTTCTGTTTCAGACTCACTGAACTCTGAGTGACCAGCAAGCCGTGTAGCCACGTTTTGTGTGCATAGCTGTATTCTCAGCCATGTACAGTACTTTGGTGCCTACATGTACCCACATTGTACCCACCTCAGCAGCCATCCCATGTTTATTATTAAATCTACTGGAGTACACTTTAGGAATGAATATTAGCAAATTTGTACCATTTTACCTGTAGGTGTCAAAATATAGCTGCAGAATTTATGTAAACTAAACTGAGAAGAGTTCAGGATGATGTTGAGCTATCCACAATATTTTGCAACTATTTTGAGGAAAAGAATTTGTTGCACAAATTTTTGCAACATGTTTAATATTCAAGCAACCAAACTGAGAGCCTCTGCAGCTCTCGTGAGTAAATTGAGAACTTTTTAAACTCCCACGTGAATGACGTTTGCAGTTATTCTCCAACATCAGCAGCCCAGTAAGATGCTACTCAAAAGTGAGACATAACAGATGCATAAGGAAAACCAAAGTTTTAAGGCAGATGTCGCTAAATGTTCAATAATCTAAGATATGATTGTTTTAGGGCTTCTGGCCTCTACATCAGGGGTGGACGATCCTGGTCCTCCAGAGCCACTATCCTGCAAGTTTTAGTTGTTTCCCTGCTCCAACACACCTGATTCAGTGGTTAAATCACCTCTTCATGTTCTGCAGAAGCCTGTTAATCACCCATTGATTCAAATCAGGTGTTGGAGCAGAGGAACAAGTAAAACATGCAGGATGGTGGCCCTCCAGGACCAGGATTGGAGACCCCTGCTCTACATCGTCAGTGATGGTATCAACATTTGTGCAGATGTTGGAAAACATGAGGTGAGCCTGAGCTGTTTTTGCTCCAACTGACAGGTGCAATTAGATTAAGATCTTCTGCAATTTTTAGACACCAGAGGATTTGAGAAAACCTAAATGTTGGATGTTCTTTGAACGAGAAAGAGGATTTGTCAAAGAAACCTTGAAGTAGGTGGTGGACAGTTGGCTCTTATCTTAGAAGTTACAAAATCTTAGATTTAACATTTAACATGGACAATTACAGACTGATTATACAAGTACAAATGCAACAGTTGAGAGGAAATGTATAGGGCCTTGTACTAAGTGTTAGAAAAAAAGTTGCCACAATTAGGAACAATTTATTGTTTAGCGTTAAGTTTTTGCTTTGAAGAACTCGTCCAATCAACCCAAAAACAGCTGGCAGTCCTCATACTGCTGGCTTTTTAAGACTTAGGCTGTTTAAATGGTCATAAAAGTGATATTCTGATAAAGCAGTACAAAACAAATGTTGGGAAATTAGTCAATTTTCTAAAGTTTGATATGACCAAACAGGTTGGATCACATTGTAATCATTATAGCCATTACCGATTAGCCAAGGCCAGATAGAGGCAGAAACGTTTAGTCTTCTTGGTTTGCTTTCAGACGGGAAGCCTCCCCCCTTCACTACATGAGAGGTCTGTTTCATCATTCCCACATGGCCTCCATTCGTCTCCCTGCTTCCTTCCTTCATACCTAGTGCTGATGTGAACGTACACATGGTGTACGGTTGATGAGGTAACTCCAGGCAATCTCAGTGTGAAGCCGCTTACATCAACCCGCCTGCTCAGACGAGCTGCTAATCAGAATTTCTGCTTGGGATATTGACCTTCCAGGTTGAATAAAACTGAAATGAAATTAAGCAGAAAATGTTAGATCTGATTCACATCACGCCTGGCTCAGTCACAGAGCTTGTAATTAAAACTAATCGGGGCCGTCCGCAGATTTAGGTGAGAGCGTCTAAAGTCCGAAAAAGATGGGAGCGCGCCAAAAAGGAAAAAAAGTTAGGAAGAAGCTCAGCGTGCCTCCTTTAAAAGACTGAACCTCCACCAAGTTGTGGCAAAGTTTGAATTAAGAGACAATTAAGAAAAAGTAAAGACTTTTAAATTCTCTAACCACTTCGTAAAATTGTACATCAGCAGAGACTAATAATAATAATAAAAAAAATAATCCTAAACACAGAGACAGGAAAAAAAAAGATGTTCATTTTGTGCGAATAACTGCAGAAATGCCTACCATTCCTTACACACCTGATTCGAATCAATGTGTGATTAACAGGCTTCTGCAGAACATGAAGAGGTGATTTAAGCACTGAACATGCAGGACAGCGGCCCTCGAGGACCAGGAATGCCCACCCCAGTTTTAGACTAACATCATCTTATGTTTAAACCTTAAATAACATTCTCAGCTACTACCACACCAAATTAAAGCTCAGTATCTGTGAAACCGACTAAGGCATTTTTGTGTTGGCTAAGTTTGTTTAGCTGTAGCAGCCATCTTGAATTGGATTTCCTCCAAAAGTTAACAGTTGTAGATTAACAACGAATGATTAGTTTCTGAAAGTTAAATTAAAATCTGTCCAATGATTCATGAGATATTTTGCTAAAAGCCAGACAATCACTCATACACAGGCAGAAACAGCCTCTCGCCTTTAATGGCAGGAAATAAAACTTATTTTCCTACTGGAAAACGTTTTACTCAACACCAAGAAATATGTTATTGATTACTTTAACATGAAATCCACACACAAACACAAACAGTTTGTAAGAGTACAAATGCACGACAACTGCAAAATTTCCATATTTAGCCTTTGGTAGTTAAGAAATATTGAAAAATATAACATTACAGCCAGGCTTTGTAAACCTGATCCTAAGTGTGTTGACCTGTAACATGATTCATGCACATAAAAATGGGCTTTTGTGGGGTTTTTTTGTTTTGTTTTGTGTTTGCATGTTCAGCTAGTCAAAGAGTCGTGGTTTGACCTGCGCTCAGGACCCGACCAGGTTGGGAACCTCTGCTGTATTTAACGTGTTCATTTACCTTGAGTTATATTTGCCCCGAACACAAAGAGGAGTCTCTTAAGACTCCACTCTCACCATTCAGCCTCTTCACAAGAGCCTCGCCGTGCACAATGAGAGCAGAGAGCATTGAGTGGAACAAATAGGAAGATGTGTGCGATGTGTAATGGCTCGCGGGCTCTAATTGCACCGATTGATTCGAACTGGACCATAGAATTTTTTTATCTCAGGAAACCATCTTAAAGGGGAGGCCGATGATGACATTTATTTTTCACAGTTAACATCTTTACTTTCCCTCCACACTCACCGAGTTTACATTAGAGATGGAGATCACAAGATGAAGTGAGTCTGAGTCGTGTGTGTGTGTGTTTCTCAAACAGTCCTCTTTTCAAAGCACTTTAGATGCTATTCAATTGATACGGCCATTAATGCGTGGAAGAGGAGCCATTTTGGCATGACTCTTGATGTGTCTGCGTCTCACTGCCATCTTTTTTCTTTCTATAGTGAGCTTCTATAGAAAGCTTTCTTTCTTCCTCAGTTCTGCAGCATTAGTAATTATCACGAGGATGCCTCCTAGCCTCTCAGCAGAAAAAAAAAAATCTCTGAGAACACAGACGTCAATTTAGGTCCAGCTCACCCTGTTAGCACAGGGTTTTGAATTAAAAACATCCCTCACAGGTTGTCTTTTTGTCGCAGCAGCAGCAGGTTTGAGGAAAACTTCAATTATTTTCCATTAACAGGGATCCAATTGATCTAAACATGCTGCGAATGGAGCGGTGGCTCCACCTTAAAGGAGGGAGAGGGGGTTAAAGGGATTGAAGTCGTGGAAGCTGAGCACCCCTATGGATCGGCCCTCTGGATCTATACAATCCACAGGCCCTCCTGCCTCAGTCTGATTGAATCCCACGCAGAGAGCCTGTAGAGAGACTCTGATAACCGTATGCCATTGTCCAGATGCTCACCTACAGTCACAAAAGGGGGGGTGGGGAGAGTGCAAGAGGGGGCGGTGAGGGCAGAGGAGTTTCTGTCACACTGCTGGTTCACAACCCCTGAAAGGGAGGGGTGGTTTGGCAGAGCAGGGGAAGTTAAAAACCTTTACACTAAAAGGAGTAAAATGCTTTGAAGAATAAAGTTAAAATTTTAAAAACAACATGGAATTAATAGCTCTCTGCTCTGCCACAGTCATGGATGTTTAACATTGGTATTTTTACAAATATATTTATCCAATTACCTGGAATTCACTACGTCATCCTATATAAATGTGTGTGTGTGTGAGTGTAAACATGTGTGTCTCTGTTATGAACCACAGGACAGATTCTAATGAATCATTGGATGTAGGCTTCAACTGATAAACTCGAGCCGCTCACATTCAAGATGGTCGCCACGGCTAACCGACCTTAGCAAATTCAAAAATAGCTACAACTCAGTCAGATTCAAAGATATTGAACTAAAATGTAATGCCAGAATTGCTGAGAGTCATCCCCATCACATACTCTGAGCAGTGATAAATAAGATCTTCGTTTAAAGATAGCAAAGCAGAGTCGACCCAATTCAAGATGGCCGCCACAGTGGCTCTAACACATTTAATTTTGCAGATATTCCAGTCATTATCCTGTTGAAGGACCTATGAGCTGAGACTGAGACCAAGCTGTTTGAAACTGGGCAGCACATTACCGTGATAGTCTTGAGATTTCATTGGACCCTGAACAGAGTCTGGACCGCCCCTGTGTCAGACCCAGAACAGAACCGAGCCTCCTCCATGTTCCCCTGTAGGTTCGGGGTTCTGTTCTGGTTCTGGTTTGGGTCTGTGGACACAGAGCTGATGGGACTTGTTGATAAAAAGCTCCAGTTTTGTCTCATCTGTCCAAAGGACATTGTCCCTGCAGCTTTGTGGATTCTCAATCTGGGTTTTGACAAACTCTTATGATCTGTCCTCCTCGGTCGTCTTCCATGAAGTCCACTTTGTCTCAAACAGACCGATGGTGTGATCTGATGACCTTTGACCTTGCAGTTCACCTCTAATCTCTTTGGTTATGATTCATATTATCCGTCTCTTCAGTTTGTAATCAGTTGTCCTCTCGTGGACACGTCCAGGGAGGTTGTCTCCAGTCCTGTGGACCTGAACCTTCTGTAGTCTCAGGGACATCCAGCTGCTTGGAGACGGTCTGACAGTCTTTACCTTTAACCTGCAGCTCAATCATTTGTGTGTTTTTCTTTTAACGAAAGGGTAAAAACTAATTTATCCTCGTCTGTTCTCATTTGCATAAATCTAAAATAGACAAAATGTAAAAAATAAACTCCTAAAGAAGTCATTTTATTTCTCAAGCCTGAGAGGAATTTTAGTAATAAACTCGTATTCTTTCTGAAAACAAGTCTCCCCTACATGAATTACAGATAGAAACAGATCCACGAACTGCTGAAATTGAAAATGAGTGCTTTTAGCGTGTAGAAGCACAAATCAAGTCAAACATCAGCCCTCCAGATGTCTGCAGCGGAAATGTGAGGAATCATTTCTTCTACGTGTAAACATATTCATGAAACACCTGATCTTAAACTCTTTTCATGTCACCTATGTCTGAGAGCTGAAAAATGTGGAAGGGGAAGAAATCCGACATCAAACAGGGATAAAAGGAGCAGCAGCGAAAGTTGACTGTGACATCCGCTAATCGCTGCGTGGAGGTGTTGTAGTGCAAACAGGTTTTTTACCGACACCTTGTCAGAGGTACAGAGAGGCAGAATGCCCAGCCGTGTAATTCCACAGATTTCTGGTCATCCTACCTTTAAAACGTAAACATGGACCATCTCCAATCGCATTAAGTTGTTAGTTTTGAAATGGAGCCAGCAAAAGGCTCTCACACATAAAGCCCCATTTTTTATTTTTTTTTCCCACCCTGGAGCTGTTTGCCAGTCTAGCTCTGAATACACCCTCCAGTGGCTGGAGCACCTTGAGGTGTGCTCATCTCTAATCATTATTTGATGACAGAAATCTGCAAGCATAAAAAAACCAGGAGGAACACAGTTCCTTAGCAACGGGCGCCGGTAGTCCAAACAATTTCATTAAAGCGTGGCACCTCTTAGCAGGTGGGTGAGTGTTAGAGGAGATAAACATTCATGAGCAGATTGGCTGTGGTATTTGCCAACATCACAATTGATGATATCAATTTGTTTGTGTAGCAGCTCAAATATTGTAAGTGGATTAAGCAAAGGTGTCAGGGATAGTGAAGGAGTGTATCAGGATGTCTTGTTTTATTCAACTGATGACGAGCAAATGCAGCAAAAACATCATGTTTTATTTGTTTAGTGGCAAATCTGAATTAGTTTACTCTTTAAATGCAACAAATACACATGAAATATATATTAGTGTTAAAGGGAGAAGACCTGGGAGATGAGCAGGAGATAATTCACTCATAAATTTAAAATCTGTTTATTTGGTTTTGTTTTCAAACTGCAGAATAAATGTTGATCTAAGAAAAATGCCTATTATTCCTTGAAGGAATGCATATCACCCACTGCTTTCATGGCAGTGTTAAACTGAGATCATCTTATGATGAGAAGGAACAGCATTTACGCCGTTTCAGTCAAACCTTATAAATGACATTTTGAATAATATGCAATATTGCCACACCTATTAGCACTCGGAGTACGTGTCCAGGATGAGCTACAATATCAGTAAATTAGCTAAAGCTATATTTGTATTTGCTAAAGTAGATTAGCTGTAGCAGCCATAAATTGGGTTGACTCCAAAAGTTATTTAGTTGTAGATGTACATCCAATAATTACTCTCTGTAGGTTTCATTAAAATACTGTCATTGGTTCATGAGATATTTTGCAAATGGAAAAGGTTGACTCTAACAGTTTATGCAAAATTGTTGAGCAATTTGTAGTGTTGGAGATGATGCTCAGCTACTACCACACAACATCTTAGTCCAATGTCTTTAAAACCGTCCAGTGATACATGAGCTACTGACTCTCAGCTACTACCACACCAAATTATGGCTCAATATCTGTAAAATTGACTGAGTTACAGCTATTTTTGTGTTTGCTTAGGTTGATAGCTGTGGTGGCCATGTTAAATAAGGTTGACCTCAAAAGGTAATCAGTTGCAGATGGACATAAAATAATTGCTCTCCAAACGTTTCATTTAAATTTCTGAGATAGTTTTCCAGCGCTGCTGAGAATCAAAGGCGACAGGAACAAATACATTTCCTGTTTTTGTGATAAAATAGAAGGCAAGATGGGAAAGCTGCTGGATTTTGCCCTTCTCCTCCATCTTTTTGAAAATGACTAACCTGCCAGTGTTCTCCAGCTCATCACCTGGTTGCACCCTGAACCTCTGTCTGTCAAAACAGGATACACTTTAACAGACTCACCTGGATTTTTCTCCACCGAAAACAACAAAGAGGCTCAAATAATTAACTTTTAGCCCAACATGCAACGGCCCTTTCTGTCAGATATAAGCAGATTTTAGAAACAGGTGTGTTCCACCTGGCCTCACACTTGAGAAAAGGTAACTTATCTGTGACTTTGTCCTGGTCTCTAACAGGTAATGTGCAATAATTAACAACTTCTCTGCGAAGGAGTAAGGTTTTTTGCCTATAAGGCTACAAAAATATTCAGATAACAGCAGCTTGAGGTAAACTAGCACTGCTTCAATGTTTAAATTTATGAAATGTCAAAGAGTTAGTTTTATTTATTTTTTAAATCTCCTAAGAAAAGCATTAAACATTCCAGGTTAAAAACTTAGATGGCGTCCACATGACGTGATGAGAAATCTAAATCCTGAATAAATGCATGACGTCATCAGAAATATCTCGGGTTTTGTCCTTCAAGTAGTAAAAAGACTCTTGATCCAATAACCATGAACTGTAGTACTTCCTTTAAATACAAAACAACTAGTTAAACCATAGTCTCCCACAGGAAGTCAATGAAAAATCAGAAATCGAACTCCAAAATATCTGCCTTTGTTTTAAAATCAGCTTTTCCAGTGCTTTTATTTTGAAGGCGAGTGGGTATTTATTTCAGCAGCCTTCTGTATTTGCGCTCATCTCTAGTAAACGTGGAGTTTGTGACAAATATGTTAGGGGTGAATCTCAGCTTCTACCACACCAAAGTTTAGTTCAGGATCTGTGAAACTTGGTACTTACCAGGTTTGTACTTGGTACTTGTCTGCTATGTACTCTCGGACTGTAATATGTACTGCTACCTGTAAGTTTATCTAACAACCTCTCAACTAAATGTAATCAGTTTGTTTCTCTTTGAATTTCCTAAAGTCTCATTATTCAAGAAAACCCATTATCTCCCATGTTCTCTAAAGCCACCTAAGAGCTGATCTTTTCTTCTTCGCGAAACAAAGGCAGACATTTAAGGATAAACTTCCCTTTTTGTCACGTTAAAGGCAAACGCCACTTGATTTAAGCACATTTATGCACTTAAGCTTTGATCACGACAGTCCAATCGAGCAGTGCAGACACGAACAGCCCCTTTGAATTCACCGTGCCAGTGCTCTGCTTTGAGGTGCCACAGTGTACATCGCCCGGAGGTGCTACGCTGACCGTGAATAAGATGAAAGAGACTTAACAACATGATCTGATGCTTTAACGTTTAAATGGGCTTCACATCACTGTCACGAGATCAACTGGGAGCTAGAAATAGTGCTGTGATGCCCGGGGAACTGCTCTTGTTGCCCTCGGGTTTCAATTTATTGTCAGCTCTGTTTTTCTGCTCCTGAACAAAGACAGCTCCTTTCTTTGGTGGTTAATCATTCCTTAGACGTGGAGGTTTGAGGTGTATGTGACATTAGGAAAGTCCTCTGTCACCAGACGTTCCATCACTTATAAGCTGTTTATGATCACTATGGTAACTACGTACCTGTGTCTGTCACTCCCTGAGGGGTAGACATAAACGCACACTTAAAAATAAGCCTCAAACAAACAACTTCTGTGTGAAAACTATAAGGCAGATCTTAAAACTTCCTGAAACATGTGGGAAATGACGCCGATGGTCACATATGTTAATTTCTTTGTTTCTGCAGTGTTTTGTGTAGGAGATAAAACAAGTAAAAAAAAAAAAACTTCCAGTTTTGAGGAGAACGTTGTGAACTGACATATAACCGGAGCCTGTGGAAGTGTGGCTGTGCACTTGCTGCACTCTGAGTGAATTTGAGAGAAACTCCTTCGTTCTACAGCAGTGATAGACACACTGAGTGAAAGGAGACAAAAAGGCCTACGTTTTGATGCATAATTTGCACTAAAAATAGTTGTGGGAGTAAGAAGTTTACAAAATTTTAGAAAGTTTAGGCAGCTCCATTAACTGTCAAACTTTCCTTAAAAAAATACCAACTTACTCATGTAAAGTCCAACTTCCTGTGATTATTTTTTACTTTAAATGATTTTTTACCGGGGAGTTTGTAGTTAGGGGCTGGGTTTTTTCAGTCACGTTTTAATGTGTGATTTATATGTTTCGTTTTTGTTTCAAGCTGCAAGATGTGAAACTGCACAAAAATGGTGAACAGAATAGTATTCAGGGTGCTTCAGTGCTTAATGAATACATAAACCCTTTATTTGTGATACTGGGTCATAATTTTAAGATAATAGCTCATTATTTTTAGGTATATTGTTATTATTATGACTCAGAAAGATCATTTTTGTCACATTTGCAGAAATTGGCATCCATAACCTGCAGCTTCATGTATGTTAACGTATGAATTTATGATCCCTGTCTCCATTAAAGACTGACATAAATGAACTGGCATCGCCTCCTGCTTACGACTCCCTCTTTGCTCCGCCACGTTTCCCTTTGTCATCTTCTTGACACCTCCAAAAGATGAAAATACATGTGTTGGCAAGCCTGACAATGAGGAGCCATAAAGCAATAAAGCCAGGAGAAAAAAAAAGAGGAAGACTGGGACCTCAGAGTGTTTGTCACTGTCATGTCTATTGATTAATGACAAAGAAAACGATTGAGAGGTGCTCGACGGAGGCAGACAGAGAGGATTTCATTTGGTGAGTCAAATATTCAGAATCAAGACATGCACAGGCATTTTAGCCTCCCATTTCTCTTATTGTATTATATTAATCAAAGGGCTTCCGGGACGTTTATCTGAACCGTGTGTCACCGTTATGTTCTGCAATCAAATAAAAAAAACAACATGCTTTAGGGATGTCTCTTTCCTGACAGTGGTATCAATTTTCTTGTCATAAATGATCACGGCCACTGCATTACTTGGAAATTAACAACTAGAATTTATGTGAGTGCCTATCTCCTCACTTCCTGCCATGCCTGAGTCGCAGAAACAAATAATTGAATTGGTACGAGTACATAAAGCATTCCAGCAGCTAATGTAACAGGCCTAACTCGTTTAACGAAGGCAAGGCCGCAGACAAAGAGCGGGGCTGCAGGAAAAAAAAGGCCATGCAGATCTAAACCTCTGTTCTTCTTTCTTTTACCAGCCACATGTGTTTATGGATTTTGTCTCTCATCACCTTCCTGTGTGTCACTCTCCTCGTCCCCCCCCACCCTCTTTAATTGGAAGTCTCCGCCTCTGCTGTGCATCACCTAAGATGCCGAGGAAACCTAAGCTGTCACAAAGTGTGCTTATTAAAATGGACGAGAAAAGATAAAAGCCTAAACTCTCCCCCTTTTTTTTTCCACAAAGCGCCGATGACTGTCTGAGTGCATCAGTCGTGACTTAACGAGACACGCCAACCCTGAAGCTGTGTGCTTGGAGAAAAGAAAAAACTGGGTGGATTGTCCCTTGATAATCAGAATCACCTAATGTTACATAAATGTGCAGGAATTTTTCTTGGAGGTTGTAAAACTAACACGATGGCGTATAATAGAGGTTATTACGTACCACCAAGAAAAGCAGGTGATCATGTAAATGCCTGTATCTGTGAGTGTTTGACAAATATCTCATGAACCACTGGCTGGATGTTAATGAGGTTCTCAGAATGTAATCATTGGCTGAACATCTGGTTAACTTTTAGTAGCAATCCTGATCAGACTGGCCACCATGCTTAATTTTCATTAGCAAATGTAAAATTGGCTAAAACCTTGTTATCTTTAAAGTTACGGAGCTACAATTTGGTGTGGTAGTAGCTGAGACTGATCACCATCGTGTGCCTTGGCATCCAAGATGGCAGATGATATGCCTTCCCTCCAAAGAATTAATTTATTGTTCGAATACTGCGTTTACATTATCGTTTTTAGGTTTCTCCAAACGCTATTTGCAATCAAACTCATGCATTGTGCTTTTTTAACCATTCATATATCAAACATTCAGCTCAGTCAGGAATAGTGTGCTATAACCTTTATATTTTTAAAATTATTTACTTTATTTAGAAAACATTTCCCCATGGAAACACATTGAGATTTCTGCAAAAACTTCGTCCTCTGAAATCTGCTTCAGCATACTTGCTCTTTTCTGTCTCGTGCTTCTTTCATATTTTGGCAAACAACCACCGTATTTGTGATGTGTTTGAATACTTTTCTGGCATTTCAGAATAAATAAAGACAAACTTATTAGCTTGTCCAGGTTTGAGTTGTAATGGTAATATATAAAATATTTTCAGCATCAGCGAGTCTGCAAGTTAGACTCTGATTGGTTGGAAAGAATTAGATCCAGCCTCTGCGCATCAAAGCAGATCAGAGCAGTTACATCAGATGTTTCATTTTGTATTGGCGAAATGTTGCATAATGAAGAATCAGTACTTTATGCCACCATTTCTCTATTCAACAGGCAACTCTTGTGGAAAATCTTTAGTTAAATCAAATTGGAGTTCCCCGAACGCCGTCTCCTGTAAGCGTTCTATTTCTGAACAACTTGTTTGTTGCCGATATGGTTTTTTTTTTTCTGCTTTAGCTGTGTATTTTGCTGAAGCTTTAGACTCTCATTAAATCAACCGAGGAACTGCAAGCCTCTATAAACATCAAATCTATAAATTGCACGGATGGTCTTACGCTAGGTCTCAGACAGCGCTGCGCTTTGATGAAAACTTCTGGGACAAAAACAGAAAAATAACTAGAGAATCTCAGGCAAGAAGAGAAAGTCTTGTTTTGACACCAAGATTAATTTACAAGTTTTTCCCTCACTGGTAAAAAAAAAGAAGGGGTGTTGGGGGGAAGAGCAGAAAAAGATGAGAGGAGCTTTTGATATTTATTAGGCCTGGACCTCACCAAAGACCTCTCCCAGGACTGCCGATGTGACAATTAAGCCAGGTTGTGCTTTGACACTGTTTCCATAGGCAAGTGGCCAAAGTATATCTCTAGTCAAAATATCCATGCCAGCTAACAAGCTTGTTCCCTCTCAGTAGAGCTGAGAAAAAAGGGAGGCTGCAGCCTTGAGACATGAACAAAAGCAAAAGAAAAAGGGAGGAAAAAAAGAGGATGAAGGGATTGGTGGTGAGGTTGGGCGTTAGAGGAGGGTATAAGATAAAAAAATGAGAAAAAAAGGACATTCCTTTCCAAAAGAAGCCGCTGGAGTTTGCTGAAGAAAACGGTGTCAGCAACTAAATGTGATCAAGGTGTTGTGTGCTCCTTGTGTCTGACAATGTCCAAAGCCAACAAGGACCAACACAATGTGCATTCACATAAAAACCAGGCCCCTGGGTACGCTAGCACTCGCTTTTGTTGAGCCTTAATGACCCTGCCTTGATTCCACCCCATAACGCTCGCAGCTCTGACTACACCTTTCCTATTTAGCCCCCAGTCATGTCAGCTCCCCTCTATCGTTGCTCAATCTTCTCCCTCATTTCACTTCTTTTTTAGTGTGTGTGTGTGTGCACGTTTGCTTGAAAATGCTCTTGTCTTAGAGGAGCTCCCCGCTACACAATGGCCATCTAAACTCATTAAGAAAATTCCGTAAAGAGCCATTAACAAACGGGTTCTCTTTGGCCAGAGATATCAGGTCTAATTAGGTGACCGTTCTTGACAGGGTTGCAAAAACAAAAGGCGCGCTCGCATTTGAAAAGGTTCAGGTCCCGCAAAGGGCCTCGCGTTTTTTTTTCCTTCCTTTCTACTCCCTCTCTTCTTCATCGCCAACTAATGACTGTGGGTTTAACAACAAAAAAGAAAAAGGAAAAAAATACCTTTCTTCCCTGGGAAGGCGGCGGGGAAAAGGTTCGCCATCCGGCAAACAAAAGCCCTTCCACTTTGGGACCTTTTTCCCCCTCGCCAGGTGATTCGCTGTCCTCATTTACGAGACAATGAAGCCCACAGACAGACTTATTGTAAACACTTTGCATGGGCTGCTAAATGGACCGCCATGCCAAGCCAGCAATCCACCACCCACCTCCTCTGAGTGTCAAGTAGAGTGTTGATTGCTGCTGTTTTTGTTCTGCTGGAATTTGTTGTGGTGACACTAAAACAAAAATGTGGCTAGTTATCTCGTAAAGCATAGAAGATCATGCAGCAGATAATACAAACTATTAATCTCCTCGTTTTTGCCCAAGTTTTTGTAGAGGGAACAAAGTTGGAAGAAAGGATCTTATTTTAAAAAATCATTGCTTTCACCAAAATCCAAAGGTTTAGCTTCGGATAACCTCCAACTGTGTGCACATGTGGCTTATTGTATCATAAAATTATGCATTTTATTTTCCCAATCAATGGTCCAGGACCTAAAACTGTTTCTTCAAAGAAAGCTGGAGTAGTTGGGTCACCATTGCCTAAAAGTTTAAGATGCCGGTTGTTCAGTTATACAATGATTAAACACCCAATTTCTCCTCCTTTGTTTCCTTATGTTTAAGTGCTCTTGAGCCAGTGTGGGTTTAACAGCTCCACGCAGCAAATTCCCTACCGAGGCCTGAGAAGGTCCTAAAGTGGGTGGGCTTTTGTTTGGTGGCAGCAAAACCTTTTCTCTGTGAGAAGCTGAAGAAGCTAACGTGCCTTGGCTGAGTAATAGCAAGCGAAGCCTGAGAGTGAGAAAATGTTTCTGGCCTTAAAAGGCAAAAAACACAACAACACAATTAAAAACTTTATTCAATACAAACACAAAACAAAAAACACTGAAATGTAAAATGGGGCCTGTACTGTCAAACCATCGCCTTCATTTTTTTAAAATGTTTTTTATTTTCTAAAACAGTTGTTCCAAAGGTTTTCAGCTTTCAACTTAAGAAGGTTGCAAAGACCAATGACCCCAACTACTGATGGATTAATACAAACATAAACAATATACAATGAGTACAATGAGTTGCCAGCTTTTATATAAAAAAAGAAAACTTTACAAAGTGCAAATACAATTAAACAAAACAAAATACAAACCACCAACAGTGCTAATCAAAACAGACAAAAATTATGAAACAATCTGCAACATCATTCAAATAATTTACAATAAATAGTCTACCAATTTGAATAATTTAGGCAACTTTATCAATTTAAATGGATTAAACTATCAATGGATAGTGAACCAACTATCCATTACAATTGTTATTAGGCTTTTCAACAAAAATCTGTGTACTGTTTTTTATTTATCTTTGTTTTTATTGGTTTGTAACAGTTCAAGTTATTGGCAGTTTTTTTTTTTAGTAAATTGATTTCTGTAGACCTTTTGAGAGTCACATTTTGTGTTTGACGACCCACAGTGGGTCCCCAAACCTAACTTTCTTACCACTTTTCTAAAGTGTTTCATTTACTTATTTAAAACAGTGTTTGTGTGTCTGTGTGCATGTGTTCGTTTGTCTGTTAGCAAAACATCTTGTGAACCAGTGGACAGATTTTAGTTAAACATCTACAACTTAGTCAACACAATTCAAGATGACCGCCACAGCTAATTGACCTTAGCAAACACAAAAATGGCTATATTTGAGTCAGCTTGATTCATGTTGATTTTAAGATTGGTGTGGTAGTAGCTGAGAGTAATCCCCAACACATATCTGTGTGTAAGTGTTAACTGTTAGTCAACTGTCTGTCTGTTAGGAAAATATCTCATAAATAAGCAGACAGATTTTAACAAGACTCTCAGAAATTAGAATTGGATGCACATGTGTGTATTTGTATGTATTTATTGAATAACCTTTGGAGTCAACCCAATTAAAAATGGCCACCACAGCTTATCAACATTAGCTGAAACACAGACTCAGTCAGTAACATATAATGGGCTAAAGTTTGGTGTGGTAGTAACTGCAGGTCATCTCTGACACATACTCTGAGTGCAAACATGTGAGATCTTTGTTTTAGACTCTGGTAATGAAGGCAGCGGGTGAAATGCAGTGCTGATAGGCTTGTCAGCACATTTATTGAACAGTAAAGGACATTTTGAATTTGTAAGCGGTTGAAAACACTTCTGTGGCATCGTCGAAAGCCAGAAGCCTTTTTTTTTTGTCTGTGAGCAGCTCATCAGTAACTTCTCCTGTCCTACTTTGAATCACTCTCTTGTCGTTTGTTCCATCTTTAAATGATGTCAGACTTCAAGTTTGTTTCCGTTTGTCATCCACATCTGAATCTATTTACGGTTGGGACCTTTGCAGGCCGAGCCATCCATCCCCGTTTGAATGAAAAGAGCTTTCACCGTAATATGTAGCGTTCCAAAGACAGATGACGTTGACCTTTGTTCTGCTTTATATTTGCATGTGGCGGCGTGAAATATATCGCCTCTGTTTTCAGTGAGAAGCTCAACATAAATAAGACAGAAAAACTTTGATGTGGTCTTTATTTACCCAGACATTAATGGCTTTTTTTTCTGTTCGATGATAGACTGCATTTGCCATGGGAAAAAGACTTTCACAGCATTTGGATGCTTTTCCAGGAATTGCTGCAAACACTGTAAAAAGAGCTCCACTAACAGTGGGTTTATCAAGAATAACCACTCTGGGAAATTACATTTTCTCTGTTCTATTGAGTACTTGTGTACATGTGCAGCTCTTACATCCCCAGCAGCAGCCCTGTAACTGTATATTGTTTATAACAGAACATATTCTCACCTATTTTTTAGTGCAATTCTTTGTTCTGCACCAAATATCTCTTTAGATTATAATCTTTTAAAGTTTTAGGTTGCTTTCATTTCCAGACTGAAGAATTTTCCCATGTTTGCAGCTCGGTCTGACACTAGCATCTAAACAGTAACACAATTAGGGAAATGGCCCATGAAAAACGCTGATTGTTCCAGCACAGTTTTTTTGTTCTTATCTTAAGTAAAGCTCCAATCACACCTATAGTTTGTTTTCTTTGGTCCAAAGCAGAGTGGAAAATTTGATTTGAGTTTAGTTTCACACTGCCCAGTAACGAGGCAACCATGGGTTGTAAATAAAAACTAAATGGATGGCTGTTTTTACTCCTAAGCAGTTCTGCTTCTGTTTCCATCTGTCTGAAATTCCTCATGTTGTTTCCCATCACTGGTTTTCATTTCAATGTCCTACAAATGGGACAATAATAATAATAATACATTGTATTTATAGGCACATTTCAGGACTCTCAAGGTTACTGTTCATAAGAATCAAGAAAGAATTTACCCTATGTCAGACAAAATAATAGTAATAGTTGTAAAGTATAGCAGTAATGTTAAAAGAAATCATCAATAAAAGCAGTCATTCCTGTTCCTGGATTAAAGGGACTGTCTGTTTAAAAAGGTGAATCTTGAGGCAAGGTTTCAAGTCCTGAACCCCTGAGTGAGCAGGCAACCAGGTGGTGAGCTGATTTGCTGAGGTAGATCAAAAAGTACAGCTGAGAATCTTAATGTCCAGGAGCTCAATAACATACAGACTGATGAGGTGGTCTTGAAAACGAGGAGCAAAATCTTGTCAATAATGCAGAGCTTAATACGGATCCAGCAGGGACACCAAGACAGGTGTGATTTGACTGAAGGATTTGGTCAGTTTTAAACCAGTTGCAGTTTATGAGCAGAATTATCAATTAACAATAATCAGTGTGGGAAGTAACCAGAGTATGGACCAGGATGGCTGTATGAAGGGTGGTTGGGCGCAGCCTCGGAGATGGAGCTTGGAGTAGAGCTGCTGCTCCTCCGCATCAAAAGGAGTCAACTGAAGAGGTTCAGGCAGCTGATTAGGGTTCCCCCGGGTCGGAGACCCTGGACAACACCCAGAACTAAGAACATGTATCTTCTCTGGCCTGGAAATGCTTTGGGATCCAACAGGAGGAGCTGCAGAGTGTCGCTGGTGAACCAGCCAGTTTAAGGTTTCAGCTTCATTTCAGTTTTTTTGTCCTCAGACATTTTGTCAACATGCAGCTGCTCATATTTATGCTGTTTTTGAGTCACCTGAACCACCATTATTGGACTCAGTTGCACACTCCAATCAAACAGGCAGTAACAATGCTTGGTTTGTCAGCCGTCTAAAACACGTTTCAGTAGTTTCTCATCAGAAATGTGTAGCCATTTTGTTTCTGAGTAACTCATGGTTGTTCTCAAGTTTCTTTTCTATCTTCATGGTCCTAAAGTCCTGGTGGAGGGCCCGATGAGCCTTTGTGGACATGCTTTGCAGTCAACTGAACAACTTAGGCTCTTTTTTGGGCCTAAGGCGTTGACAGGTCCAGACTTTTGAGTTCTGTCTACAAAAAGACAAACTGGATTTTCTCATGACAAATTTCAGAAAAAACAACTAGGTGTGACAGAATGATTGATATGTTTTTTGTTAAAGAGTTTTATTTAATAATTTAAAATGCTGTTGCAACGGTACAAAATATTACGCCTCCTTTAACAGAACTACAGTATTTAGATTTTTTTGTGTGTGTGGTGTAGGAGGGCTGTGCACACATTTGCTCTTGCTGTTAAAGACTAACAGCCACACTTGCTTAACAGGTGCCAGGTGAAACCTCAGCTGCCTCCTGGGTATTTCCTCTCATTGGTCAGGAATCTCTGGTGTCCGATGTCCGGGCGTTGCATTCCTGCTCACCACAAAGATCTGTGTGCCTCTTTCCCTACCTTCGCCAAGGAGGTTAATCGCCAACAGGTTCTGGCTTATGTGCTGCTGCCTCAGCTGTTTACCTTCACAGTAAACGTGTTGTTCGGAAATAGTTTTTGTCACGCTGGGATTTTGGACATCTGATCACACATATAGAAGTATATAAGACCCTTTTTTTGGTGAATTTACATAGAAAATTAGATTTATAACCTTTATGATAAAAAATATAATTAATACACAAAGAACTGATGTTTATTTGTAATATTCCTGCAAGAATTTCTGTTTTGAAGACCTTTAACTTTGTTTGTAGTCGATATTGTGATATGTGCTGTATCTTTCACTGTGCGTTCACACAGCAATCTAATCAACTTGTTGAAACTTGTTAAAACAACGTGTTGTTTTATTCCAAAACATCCATTTCTGAGAGCCTGTAGGGATGAAGAGGAGTGTAGTTTGGATGTTTGTGCACCTTGCTCGTTTCTCATTTGATGACTGTTCATATTCGTTTGTCTGCTGCTTTCATCACTGTGCGTGGAAACAGAACATGAAATGAACACATGCAACATGTCACACTGTGTTTGGGTGAACCTGCACTCAGCATGTGACACACACACACCTTTCCCTCAGCATTTATAGCTCCTGGACTCGTGAAACTCTGTTTGCAATTTAAGGCTGCAAATTAGAAGCATAAGTCATCTGTTTCCCATAATCCCCCTGTCAGACCAGGAGCTGGCTGACCCCCCACACATGTGCACACAGAACACTTGAACTCTGAACTTTTTTCCTGCTCTTATTCAGCTGTGTTTTACAGTAAGACATCGACATTTTGTATGAGCTGTGTAAAAAAAGAAGAACGTGAATCCATCAGTCAACCAGGAAGGGAAGGAAGAGAATCCCACCAGGCTGCAGCGCCGTTTTATTTGCAGGAAGAGAAAGAGCAGGTTCACCATTGATTCATCTGTCTGGGAGTTTACTCCGTGACATAACATCCAATAGCTGCAGTGTGTAAACACTTGTGAGTCTTAATACACTGAAGGACTCTTAACCTGTCAAGCTTCCAATTTAACATATTACAGGCGATCTGCAGAGGCTAATACCGTGTGTGTGTTTGTGTGTGTATGGGTGGGTGGGTTTCCACATTTTTAGTACAGGCGGTGTGTTTTTCTTTTATTTTTCTATCATGCTTACCTTTCTGAGTGTGTAACAGTGGCTTGTTCGGAGTGATAATGCTGCAGCTCTGCATGCATGCGTGTCTGTGAGAAATGCCGGCAAAGGTGACGTGTCCTACATGTTCACTGACAGCTTTATGGGCTCTGTGGCTCACGTGGGGAACGAGATTATGGGAAAGGAAACACACACTCACTGTGAGACCCACTCGCGCTGGCTGTTGACCCACATGCTGCAGTCAGGTGAGGTCCAGGGTTCAGTGCTCATTTTATTAACAGGAACAAGCTGGCGCCCAGTAAACACACCTACGACTTACTCAAGTGGAAAGCTGAAATGCTGGGGGGTCAAGAGAGGTTGAAAGGGGTCAAGTTCGCTGCTGTGATAATCTGAGTGGACAGTCGGCTTATTCAAAAAGGGCCACAGTGTGTGTTTGGAGGAGAGTTTTCATGCTCTGCCTTTTACCCAGGGTTTGTTTTTTTTTTGGATTGTAGCTCCTGGGTAAAATAATCTCTCCAAAAAATCTTTACAAATTTTTCTACATCACATGTATTATTGTGACTTTAATCAAAAAGTATATATTATAATTATGCAAAGGGACAGAAGACCTGTTGTTGACTTTTTTTCTTTATTTTCTTTTGTGCAAAATTTATGTCTAAACCAGTGGTTCCCAAACCCGTCAGCTTCTGATCCACAAAAGAGCAACAGCAGAAGCTTTTGAGCCCAAATTTAGTCGATTAAAATATACAAACATTGCTTATAACAGTGTTTAAAAAATGGGCCTAGAATTCCTTTAAGTACTGCATATCACCCGCCGCCTTCCTGGCAGAGTTTTAAACTAAAATCATCTGATGATGAGAAGGAACAGAGTTACAATCATTTTAGTCAAACCTTGTAAAAGACCTTATGCAAGATCTCAGATGATGTGTCAGTGCTCAAAGAATATCAGCTCATTGGTAACTCTTAAATTGTCATCAGGTGTGAATGGTTGTCTCATTTGTCTCTGTGTGGTCCTGTGGTGGACTGGTGACCTGTCTAGGGTGTCCCCAGGTCTATAAACCCCACCGTAGAGTGATCCAACCAGATATCAGAGGAGCCTAAAAAGGCCTTTTTATTTCTTGGCTTTTGACACACCCTGAGACTGTCTTTTGTTTATTTTAAGCTTTGACTGATTCAGTTTGTAAAGAAATATTAAATATTCAGATCCATCCTTGTGTCAATTAGGCTGAAATAAACACTTGCAGATGCAATATTCAGAGCTTAATTCTATACTGTGTTCGCCAATCTTTAAAGATGAACATTTGTAACTTTATTAGTAAATTAATAAGTCAAGCTGTTTTTATAAATGCTTTCTAAATAAGAATAACTCCTTTTTTTAATTTTTATGCAACTTTAAGCAGAACCTTTTTTGGGGATGGTATTCAGTTGGATCCTCATAATCATTTAAAAAGTAATTCACATTTCTAAATTCCCATAAAGAAGCAGAAACCGTAAACGTAGTACACAGATGTCTGGGAATGTTACGGGCTGCCACATGCTTCCCATTTTCTGCTCGGGATTCAAGAGACCCAGAAAGGAAGTTTATACACGTCCAAAATCTCGGACCAGGTGCTTGATATGAATGGGAAGGCTATTAAATGGACACAGTGTGGATCTAGGGTCCCTGGTGGATTACTCAGAGACTTTTGGGGCTCAGCTGCTCGTCCAACAACAGAGCAAAGGAGAAGAACAGGTTTTCTTGTCGTAATTTTCCTTTTGAGTCCCAGATCTGTAGATGTAAATGTAAGTTGATCTGGGGGATAAAAAGCAAAAAGCCCCACATTATCTGACTAACAACATTCTCACCATCAGCGCGGTAACTTCACACCGTACACTTCTGAGCACTGAAGACCATTACCGTAGGACTCGGACATCAGTGATATCTGTCACAGACTCAACATAATGGCTTTAGACCCTGTCTTGAGGAAATCTACATCTCACCGCTGTTAACCCCATAAGAAACAAGAAAATCATTTGACTGCAGCAGTTGAAACTCCTAATTAGGTTGAAGTAGGTCTCTTTGAAGCGACGGTGTAGGAGAAAAAGCGAAATGTGAAACATTTTCGGCCTCATTATAAGTTATCTAAAAGGCAAGGGCTCGTGATAATGAGGGCCATCCAGTGGGATGCGATGCGGTGGGAAGAGAGCGCCTAATTGTGTCAAATGGCTGGAAGTATTTCACTTTGAATTATGGGAGAAAATAAAGCAAAGATGCACAACATTTTCACAGGCGTTAGTGTCAGGAAATAAATGAGGTACTATAGGAACTACAGCAGCGTGCATTGTTTCTCATGTTAAAGCTTTCTTACACATTTTCAAAGTCACACCTTTAAATTTAGTCGCACTATTGTCAAACAACAGAAATCAAATGGAGCTTATAGTCTGGAAACACCAACTTTTCTCTGAAACAGGAGGGTTTTTATTTATTTTAAGAGTAAAGGTTTAGAAAATTATGAGAATTTAACAAATCCAAGGGAAAAAAGTCTGTAAACTAAAGTTAGAGGTATAACTTATATATATATATATATAATATATAATATATATATATAAATATATATATATACAAATTTTTCCCAAATTAGACATACTTTAAGGAAGACATTTGACTGTATGATTTAAAAATAAAAGTAAATTAATATCACTCAAATAACAATTTTTTAATAATATTATAAAAATGATGAAACACAATAAGATTGCATCAAAAATATTTTCGCTAAGGTTATAAAACTCCATTAAAAATTTGCATAAATATACATACAAATTAAAATGTAATGATAATCAGACAAATAATTTAAATGAATCATAGAGAAATCACTAGAAAAAAATATATTAAACTTGTAAAAAATACAGGAAAGTAACTAAAATAAAGTGAAAAAAGTTAAATGTGTAGTGATGTTTATATTTGAAAATACTTAAATGTAAATCAAACCAGATTAAGGTAAAATAAATGTTGTTTTCAAGTCATTAACATAATTTAAGGTGTTTGAGTTTAATCCTTTTTAATGAATGTTTTGCTAACTTGGTTCTGTTGACCTTTTTTATCAAGAGGATAGCTTTTATTATTTAAAATGTGCATTTTAACATTTTCCAGTGTGTCAGTCAAGCTGTTGTACCAAACGGTCTTAAAGTTGGATTTATAAATCATTCCTGTGAAATCAAGACGTGATGGTGATGGCAGAGGGAGGAGAGAGGAGCTGTTGCTTTGACAAAGGATGAATACCTTGTTTTCACTCGCTGACAGTCACAATAGAGCAATCATCACCAATCTGCCTCGTTGGCTGATACACATCACAATTTAGCTCTTGAAGCGGCTCATTTCAGCGACAGGAGTTAAAGTGTTTTGTACAGGTGACGGTCGATGGGCCTCGCCATCTGCATTTCAAAGCTTCCCCCGGCTCGTCAGCACGAGTGCGGACTCTCAGCTCTCAGTGCATCATGAGGTTGCTGATTGTAATGAAGCCGAAAAAAGATGATAATCATTCTCATTCCCTCGGCCCTAAATTCTTGACTTATTTTATTTTGTTTCTTAGAATAATCTGGATAAAAACAGTGAAGTCCACCCGGAGTTTTGCAGCAGTGGCTGTACTACGAAAGCCCCACAGTTTCTATCTTCATAAATATCTTTTACCAGAAACCTGATAAACACATCAGAAGAAGAGAAGCAGCTGTGAAATCATGTCTGACATGTTTTACATTTATTTATCATAAAAGCCTGACTGCTCCTTTGTCAGGTATGATACCACTGCCATGAATCATCAGCACACATAATTGTCAATTTAAAGAAGCCAATCTTTGTTAAAGTCAAAGGGAAACAATCTGACAAAGCCAAAACATTAAGATTATTTGTACAATCTGAAAACTCCTGAAAATTAAATTATGTTGGAAGCTTTTGGTTTAAGATTTAGCCATGTTTTACGGTTTGCTGCATAAGACAAAAATAAAACAAGATCCCCAATCTAAGCACCTGAAATGAGCCTCATCCAGGGTGTCTGGAGATAAGGTGAGGAGGTGAGGCGCTCCATCATCTGGAGGAAGCTAGAGGTAGAGCCGCTGCTTCTCCTCATCAAAAGGAGTCAGCTGAGGTGGTTCAGGCCTCTGTTCAAGGTGCCTCCTTCTAGAGGTCTTCTGAGGAGGAGACCCCGAGGCAGACCCAGAACTCACTGGACAGATTTTGAAACTTCTCTGGTTTGGGAACACCTTGGGATTCCATGGATGGATGGATGGATGGATGGATGGATGGATGGATGAGTGGGTGGATGGATGGATGGATGGATGGATGAATGGATGGATGGATGGATGGATGAGTGGGTGGATGGATGGATGGATGGATGGATGGATGGATGGATGGATGGATGGATGGATGGGTGGATGGATGGATGGATGGATGACAGATCCTGTAAACATACCCAGGTACTGAATTTAATTAAGATGACTGGAAGTCTCATATTTGGCAACAGGAACTAAAAAATGAATTTAGGCTTTAAGGATTTTCTTTGATTCTTGACTTTGAATCATTTTAATACAAATTGAATTTACCTTAAAGTAGTTTGTGGCTTCATAAATATGGCAGTAATTTTGATAATATTCTTGGTCGTTAGTACCTGTTTGTCATCAAATCAGAGCGAAAGGAAATTAACAGCTTAACTTGTAAAAACTTGTCTTTTTTATGTTATTTTTCTTTCTTACTGACAGTCCCTGAACTGTTTCGAGACCCACTTCACACAAGAAAGCTACTCAAGAAATCAGTCATTCATTGATATCGATCAACCTCCCTAATAGTTTCTTCAGTGTGTGCAGTGAAGCTGTAAAATCCTCCTTTACTCCCGCTTTAATCATGACTGTTTACATATTTGGCAGCCAGTCTCTCTGGTAATAATGCTCCATGGGAGTACCTGCTTAAAGAAAGCATTCAAATCAAGCTTTTTTTTTTTTGGAGCTGTACATGGTGAGTTGATCAGATGTGGCTCCATAACTTAAAACACTGCCTTCACATGGAGCTTAGTGAGTGATCTGTGTCCCTGATCTCCAAGTTTCCTTTACTTGAACATGTATCCAGCCTTATGTAAATATTCATCAGATACACTCCTTTATTGGGAGATGTTTTGCTCATGGAAAATATTTTTTTTTGCACCAGCTATCAGCCCTTATAGCCTGTGTTAAATCTGAAGTAGCTTTCCGCGGCCAATCCAAACACATTTGGTCATGTCTTTGAAAAACATTACTTCTCACTGATATATAGTATTCCCGACCTGTGGGGATTATGGGTAAACATTAAACTGCATGGCTCTAAGAAGAATGTAGCCTTGCCAGCGATGCTCTTATGGAATTATTCCTGGATCCAGTGGTCCGCTGAGGCTTTAACATATTAAGCTTTGTGTGTTGTTCCAAATGCACACAGGTACTCGTCGTGAAGCGTTTGGTGAAATCTTAGCTGCAGGATTGTCAGCAGAGCTGTTTCGTTCACATGACATACTGCATGCTGTGGTGTAAATTTAGGTTTTGTTCCATTTGGTGATTATTTAGGAAAGATTCCACAGGACAGAGTGAAGGAAAATACATTTTTTTTGTTGGTATGAGTGGAAAACCATAGAGCTGAACACAAGTTAAAAAGTGTTTCATGTTTGAAATCATGTAAGAAGCTTATTGTAAGTATTTTTGGGCTTGAAAGTCAATAAAAGTTGTTTTTTAACATCTGATAACTAAGATAAACACCCCCAGATAAATTAAAAAAGGTTTAAAATGTCCTTTATCAAAATGTTTGACACTTAGTCTGAAGGTTCTCACCGTGTTAAACACAAATATTAGTTGTTAAGTTGTGATTTATTAGATGATTTATTAAGTTTTACATTTTTTCTACAAGCTATTGCTGTCTTGATTTTAAAGGAAGAAAAAAACATGATTTTTGTAACCAGGAATTAAGATTTTGTGTGACCAGTTTTGGTTTTATATGCAAACATAAATAGGTTTTGGTTTAGTTTGCTTTTTTCCAGCTGCTCTTCAAAGAACATGGTATTACTTTTCATAGGTGAGTAAAAAGCCACATTAGCTTATGAATAATTGAAAGCACGACCTTTAAGGTTTTTGTCCGTCTTGCCCCTTGTGTTTGCCTGTTCTTCATGTTATTGTTGTTTACACAATTCCTCGTTGAGGCAGTAGTTACTCAACGTTTCTTCTGTGTTCAGTGGAAACCTCAGCACAAATTAAACTTCCTGCTGATAATGGGAAAGGATGGTTGATGATTAAACGAGGTACATTTGATGGGGCTGAAGTTGGGTTGTTCAAGCAAAACTAAAAGAGATGAAACATAATAACTTCATTTTGTTGGCCACATTTGTTTTTAAATCTCATTTTATTCTATGATTACATGTTTGAATGGACTAAATCACTTGTCTCTATCAATAAAGTGTACATAAATCTGAAGTGTATGAGACATTACCTTCACTTTAAAATCCCAAGGAAACACAAATCATCTGATTTTGGCCCGCAGCAGAGAGCTGGGATTTAACCAGCCGGAAAAGACGCCCCGTGTTAGCCTTCAGAAACACAGAAATCCTGACAGCAGTAAAAACATTTCTCTTTTGAAACCGTTGCTTTAGTTTGAGAGCAAACACATGCATGAAAATAGAAAAGCAGTCAGCCTCGCGCTCGCTCCGGTCCCCTGTCCCGTCTCCACCTGCAGCTCGCAGCGATGACCTCATGGATTACCTCACCATGAGAACATGTTCACCAGGGACGTGTCCTACATGTCGACACTGGATTGCATCCCAGGTCACTCTGGATGAGCGTAGCGTGTCGCGTCTCAGTTTCTAACTGAAATCATACGCTGCAGTCAGTTTCTGCCCATCACGAGTGGCTCTAGGGTGCAGACACGCCGCATCCAGCCCCAGCCAGGAGGGCTTTTTTACAGTTCCCTCGTAAATGTAGTGACCTGATGTTTCCAATTAAACTCGGCTCAGAGGTGAGCTGATGCATAAACCGACCTCAATAAGTTTTCAACGAGTCGTGTCTCTTGAGTTGTTGCAAAGAAATATGTTCTGGTAGGTAAAAGCACCGAGGTGGGCCACACAAGAACAGGTCCAGCTGCGAGAGGAGCTGACGGTTTGATGTTAGCTTTGGGAGGCCGTCCCTCCCCCACATGTGCTCGCAAACAGGAGGCACTTCATCAACTCCGAAAATCAGATACTTTCCTGTTTGTTCAGGCTTGATCTATGGAGAGGTTTTCAATACACACAGCAGTTGTTTTTTTTAAGTCTTCTTTCAGCTCGTGCAGGTTTTTCTAACTTAAATGTATAAAGAATTACCCAGTGATTTAAAAGGCCTTCTCTGGTGAGGAAAGGCTGATGAGTTGGGAGGAGAAAGTTTCTCTGCAGCTCGTCGCTGATTCACACGACCTCTCTGAGAGTGACTCTCAGAGAGGGAGCTGTCTCCTAACAGAGCAAAGTTAGAGCACCTTTAGTGGATTCATGTTTCATGCAGAGGTAGTTCTGATCCTATCGGTCGCTCTTCTGTTGATGGTCCTTTTTAAGAAGTAATTATTTAATGTGCACAATGATCTTTATCTTAGTTGTTTTTAAAAATATCCTCGTAAACACGGCAAAAAACAACCCAAAAATCTGTTTTAACTGTACCAGGCCTGTGTGTGACACTGCCATGACCGTACACCAAAAACATTAAACAAGGCATGAAGTGTGTGCATAAATCTCTATCACTGATAACAAACTAATCCGTTGTTTTAGATTAGAAGTCATCTGAGCTGAGACATGTTGACTGAAGATGGTGTTCAGGGAAAGCATTTTGTCAGTAGATACAGGTTCTTTATGTTTGTATTGGCCTTTAATTTCAAACTATGTTTTTCTTAAATTTAAACATTTTCTTTTTCAGAGTCAGCTGGAGAACTGAACATATGTCCTGATTTATTGTGAAATTTAACAGCTGCTTTGGTTGTTGTAGCAAAATAAAATGATCAAATGCTCCTCTGTGAGGTTGCAGAAAACCTTTTTTTTAAAAAAAACCTCCCTGATTTAACCAAAAGATGAAGAGCTGCATGCCACAAACAAGTTTTTCAGCTTCAGAGGAGCTGACATTTCCCTGATACCCTGACAGCTACGGGTGTGTTCATGTTTGATATCCAAACAGGCATCAACACACACAGTCCGTCTGTGTTCGACTGCATTCATCACCCTGAAAGCGTGTCTCCGCCATCCTGTAGTCAGCTTTCACCTCTGCAGCCCGAGTCAAGATTGATGTTATTACCTTATCAAAGGTGGAGGTGTCTGCAGCTCCGGGGGAAACGAAAGAGAGGCCCGGAGAGACGAGGAGGGAGGGGTGGACGGTTTTCTTTTACTGGCTGGCAGCCGACGGGACACCGGGCGTATTTATCCCTCGCCGCCGGCTTATCAGCGCAGCCTGTAAATCTACCTGACAGGTCTTTACAGGTGCCGTTAATCCCGCTGATTCAATTCATTTTGCTAACTGCTCGGATGCGGCCTCTCTCAGTGGGAAAGATCAAACCCTCGCTGTATTCTCGCCGCGTTCGTTTGTGTTGTCCTCGTGATGGAAAGCCAAATCCACTCTCTGTAACGTGGAGATGAAAGGTGTAATGGAGCCTCCGTGGCAGTCAGATTATTCCTGCAAACATGTTTGTGCTTCTTTATTTGCTGCACACAGGGTTGGGCTGGTTTTTTTCTCCTGGATGTTATTTGCAGGAGAAGATTTGCTGCGCAGGTATGCAGTTTTTCTGCAGCTCTGTGTTCCACATCTGTACCTCAGAGGCGTTAAACTCTAACCGCGTGCTTCTTTGAGACACGAGTCATATTTAGGATCTATTTAAGATAACTTTGAATTCATAGCTAGTTTTCACTTGGTGTTTTAAGGTCCAAAACTTCTGATTTCCTTTAAATTTATATGATGTCGCATAAATTCAGACAATAAAACAGAAAAACTAGGATGTTGGTGGTAACAATTTCCCTCTGTAGTTGTTTTTTCTAACATACTCTTGTGTGTAATGTTTTATTTTTGTCTGTCAGAGATATTTAATAAGTATAACTAAACTTTGTAATTAGTGAATGAAGGTTAGCAGGACAAATGTGTAGTCAGGTCGTATTTGTTTTCCTATAACTGTGACTAATTTTTTGCGCTTTTCAATCAAAATTGAACCTTCATAATTTTATTAAACAATGAGATTTTTAAGCCTAAATCTAACCAAGCAGCAACTGTATTAAAAATAAAAAGTAGAAGGACCCTAAGACCTGAGAGTTACTGGATCAGACAGATTTATTTCAGCTTTAAAAACTCTGTCAGTACTTTTGTGACATTTTATTAAATCCTACAATGCTGCCATCCTATATGTAGTTACTTTAGCACAAATGTACAAAAACAGGAATCAGAAAGAAACGAAGAAAGTGTATTTTATCTCTTAAGTCTACTTTTATTTTTGTGCTCTTTAATGCTCTCTCACTGAATCTCGTTTCGTTCTTAATTTTTAAGAATGACGAAAGATTCTCTTGAATTTTGAAGATATTTTGGAAGTTATCAATCTGAACAGAGGTTCAAGGGCTTTAGTTTCATTTCAACAACATTTAAAACACAGAGGAAAGAAAAACACAACAAAAATATTAATATAATGCAAAAAAATCATAAAAAACTTTAAACTCAAATATGTCAAACAGTCATGGAAACTAAAGCCTGGAAAACAAAGTGTAGACCGTAACATGGCCGCCTCCCATTGTTAATGCTCCAAATTTCTAAATAGTTTTTTTTTGTCATTTCTTCCTTCAATCCTGTCTTTAGTTTGCATTTTTTATAACAGCTGCTTCTGGTGACTGCTCGTTCTGCTCGTCCTTCTGGTCTGTCAGCCGGGTCCAGATGTTTGACGTGTTTGAATGTTTTCTGCTGTGGTCTTAACATCAGCCAAATATTGTCTTTATCGTCCCCATTTTACCTTTTTATGAGCTTTCTTTGTAAGTTAGATTCTTCCTAAATCTGTGAATCTTACTTTTATCAGTAGGATTCTCAGATGTTTCCTCTCTGTATTGTTTGGACAAAACTGCTTCTCTTTGTGGATTTCCTATCAGTGATCTGTCAGACGGTGCACTGCAGTGTCTCAGTCCGTGTCCACACTGAGCAATAACATCCACCATTCAGCAGGAATCAGGAAAACATGGACGGGTCAGTCCTGAACTTTTCACCTTGGCCACCTGTTTGTGCTTCTCTGGGTCATGAACCGGTTGGAGCTGATTTGGTTTGTGCCCATCGTCGACACATCGTGACACAGCAAGTTTAAAGATGCAGGTGGTTAGTTGGTCGTCTTTTGTTCCACTTTAAGGAGGACAAGGTGTCAGCAGAGCAGCAACCTTGGGTTTTTGCCTTTGTGATGTTTCAGCAGGAAAGAAGAAGCAGCTTCTAAAACTGTAGAAACATGTCATCTGTCTGTTTTTAGTGTTTGCTGAGCTCAGTCATTTCAAAGAGAAGTCCTTGCCGGTAATTTTACAGTTTGAAGTAATAAGCTTTGTCCTTTGGTTGTATGATCCTCACACTTCCTTCCTAAATGCAGCCCCGTGCTGCTTGTCAGTGATTCTCCAAGGTTTTTTTCTTTGTGATCTTGAGTGCAGCAGATAAAATCTTGGCAGGTTTGCGTGTTTAAACGCAGCGGTCACCTCCGCCCGGTTTCCTGCTGCAGCCATCAGGCAGCAACCTTATCGCTTCCTCGCTGTGATTAGGCGGCTTCCTGGTGACTGCATCACAGGTTCGTGTTCAGTTATGTTCAACGTGCTGTTGGCTAACAACCTTTTGGTGAGTCATGAAGTGATTCCTGATTGGAGAGAAAAGATCAAAACAATGACTTTTTAAAGTAAACAAGACTTTAATTGCCTCTTTCCCTCCAGCAGATTAGAATCTTGTGTATTTGTCTGTAAAGAAATGAGTACTTGAACCTGGAGTTTGGAGTTTTCAGACACACACGTGGTGCACTTTTAACCTCCAGTCGTTCAGCCCTTTTATTCAATCTTTTTGTTTCACCAGTGTTGCTAATTTTGCATCCCAGGTAGGATTTCTGTTCAACAAAGGTCCTGTTTTTATCTTCCGCTGCCATGAATAGTGGGCAATCATGTAATAGTCTGTGTTTTGTGTGTTTGTCAGTCTGTTCTCACTGGGCTGTGACTGATGGAGACGAGTTGGCGAATTATAATTGTGAGAAAGTTGCAAAAATGTAGGTGAATTTTCACCAGCTGTGTGGCCATATTTTGGGCAACCAGTTTTTGAAAATCACACTTGATTGTGTGCACATCTGTATTCCAGTCCATGCACATTATTTTGTTGCCCACTTCCTCACACTGTGCACTCACATTGTCAGCTGTCCCATATTTTTTATTTAATATGCAAGAGTACACTTTGGAAAGGAGGATAGGGAAATTTGAACTAATAATAATACCTATTTATTTATCAGTGGTTTGGTTTTTAGACCTGAACGTTTGCATTTGGGGCTGTAGCGTCAGATTTATTCTGTCAAGAGGAGAATAGGTGAAAAAATACACCTCTAGAATTAAGACAGGAAAATTTGTCATACCTTTTTTTAACATGTTTAAAATTCGTTTGACAGTGCTATGACCGTGAGCCATTTTGGGGACTTCCTTGCGAATGCTGTTCACCAACTAGTTGCCAGCAGTTGCAGCCCAGTGAGATACCGGCCTGAGTAAAAATTCTCATGAACTTTTGGAGTCGACAAATAAAGATGGCCAACATATTCTCTGAGTGCTAACAGCTCATGCAAGATTTAAAGCTTTGGCATGAAAGGCTGTGGGCAATAGGCATTCCTTTGAAGAAAAGCTGCTTTTTCATTGCATTCAGTTTTATTTTATTGCGTTCTGTAACACTATCTTAAAGGTCATTGTTCATTTTTAAGCTGTCTATGGTGTCACAACACAGCAAACCCCAAAATGTAATCATGTACTGTGTCTGGGAACCCAGAGTGAACAATCTGTGGTGATTCCAGATTTTCAAAACTTTTTTTGGCTTGAATATTTTCTGTGATGCAGCTTCTGCTTCAAACACGCTGGCAGAAAGTTTGGCTGCTTTATTTTTTTAATGCGAAAATAAGTCGGGATAAGTTTTCTTTTATTAAAGGTGTCATTTCTGTCCTCCTTTTGGGTTTCTGGGGTCCACAAAACACATGAATGTCCCCCCTCCACATCAGACTTTTACTCTTTGCTTTGACACACTGGCTGAGGGAATATTTAATAAAGATGGAAAATCTTTGCTTCAGAAACGAGATACAAACTCTGAAAATGACGTCACGGTGATGGAGTGAGTTGTGGGACGTTTGGCTGAAGTTGTGTATAAAACTTGTGGTGTTTTCTCACTTTATTTTACCTTTAGTAGCAACAGTTCAGCTCTCTCAAAGTAATTTTTCCAAATAAGTTCAGTCGTTAAAAAAATACCAGTTGAGACTTCAAAAAGATGGTGGCTGGATGCAAAATTCATCATTTTGAATTTAAAGTCATTGCAGTCATAAATAAGGCAAAACAATCTCCTCCTTCCAGTCGTGGTAAGAAACTACGGTTATAAATAAAGATGTAAGAAACTCATTTTAGAGCTTAATAGTTAGTTGTGACAGTGTAGGTAGGCTTTATAATATATGCAATTTTATAAAAATTTAAGAAAAACCACATCAGATTTTCTGGGACAGAAACATTCAAATGGACTTAAAAAAAGAAATGGATAGATTTTCTTTATGATTGTTAATAGACCCATCCAGCTCTGAGACTTCAGCAAACAGTGACCATTTTTAAAAACTCATCTGTCCACTCCTGTCCCCCGAACCCCTCCCTCAGTGAGGACTCGTCCTCTGCTTTCTCTCCGTCTCTGATGGGACGTCCTCTCCCCACCTCAGAGCAGCGAGGGGCGTTTATCTCTGACCCACAGGTTCAGCCTTGCTGTCTGAGCTGCCAAAACAGCCCCATTCTGCATTGTGCTGAGTTCATCAATGACATACACACACACACAGATTCACACTGTAAAAAGTGTCAACTAAAGGATGTAATCTGTACAACTTGTGATCTTATGGATGGAATATTTTTTTTATTTACGTTTTTTTAGTTGTCTATCAGTTGACAAATACAAACCATGATTTTGTAACTGATTTTCATCCACCTTTCATGGTTGGAAATGATCCTGTATTTGCCTGTGTGTGTGTGTGTGTGTGTGTGTGTGTGTGTGTGTCTGTTAGCAAAGTGAACCACTTTTTATGTAAACTATCAGAAAGTAATCATTGGATGAACATCTACAACTGATTAACCTTTAGACCAATCCTGGTCCTCAGGGCCACCATCCTGCAGGTTTTCCTTGTTTCTCTGCTCCAACACACCTGATCTGAATCAATGGGTGATTAACAGGCTTCTGCAGAACATGAAGAGGTGATTTAACCTCTGAATCAGGTGTGTTGGAGCAGAGAAACAAGGAAAACCTGCAGGATAATGGCCCTGAGGACCAGGATTGGACACCTCTGCTTTAGAGCTAACTCCATTCAAGATGGCCGCCACAGCTAATCTACTTTTGCAAATACGAAAGTGGCTATAACTGTCTGTTTTACACATATTGAGCTAAATATTGGTGTGTTGGTAGTTTAAAGTCAATCCTAACTCAGTCTGAGAGCTAACAGATCTTTTATTTTTTCAACTCTGTTTGTTAGCAAAATATCTCACGAACCACTGGACAGATTTTAATAAAACTAATCGACCATGGTAAGCAAAGATCACTTTTATAACTCAGTCATTTTTACAGATATTCAATATGCAAGGTGGTGGGCGCCATGCATTCCTTCAAGTAATGCTAATGTCACTGAGTTAGTTTTGGCGTGTTATGATAAGAAAAATTATTTCAAAGTTCAGCAGTGAGGGAACAAACGGACACAAGTGGTTATTTTTTACAGTGTAGTCATATCACTCGCATTCACACACGAAAACAAACTGCAGGCAGGAAAGAACAGAACAGCCTCGGTCCTTTCGGCTTTTGGACGTCTGTAGGGGCCTCTGTGACAACTCCCGCCCCCCTCCGCTGCCGGGTGCCTATCAACTTCCGACAGGTCAGATCCTCAAACACACACAAACACAGAGGTCCCCAACCCGCGACCTCTCCCCTGTCACAACTGTCACTTGACTTCAGTAAGCAGAAAGGCCGTTTTATCAGAAAACCTGAGGCTGGGCTCTGACAAAGCCGAGGAACTGACCCCGGTGTATATTTAGCAGCAGCTTGGCAGCCGCCCATCCCAACTGTGGAGGCTGTCAGAGCCTCACATGCTCACCAACCTTCACTCCTCCCCTTCATCACTTTCATTATGTACAAGAGGGACTTACATAGTCTGCTAATTGGCCTGAACCTGGAGCTGTATGAGCAGGAATGTTGATCGAGCTCTTTGTCTCACTTCTACGTTTTGACCACCTGTTAAACCAGTTTCAGGCATTATTAAACCCTCCATTTTCTTTTTTTTTAACAGATACAAAGCAGGTTTGAAATACAAAGCGTGACCCTGATTCAACAAACTGTTCACAGGTCAAAAAATTGGAACTAATCCAATTTTTAACCGAGCAGATTGGAACAGAATACTCAACCACAATCTTGCAAGATCTGTTAACATTCAGAGGATGTGTTGTTAATGACTCTCAGCTACTACCACTTCAAAATTCAGCTCAGTGTCTGTAAAACTGACTAACTTATAGCTATTTTAGCATTTGCTGAGATCTGTTGGCTGTGGTGGCTAAAATTGTGTTAAATATTAAGGTGAATCAGTTGCAGAAGTACATCCAAGGATTCCTTTCCTAAAATCTGTCCAGCGGTTGATCATATATTTTGCTAACAGACAAACACACACATACAGGCAAAAACATTATCTCTGCACCTTTACCTTCTGCGACAGGCGATAATAATCAGAACATGTTGGCTTGTTCCATTTATTTACGTCTGTCTCTACTGTCCTCCTCTTCTTATTCATATTCAGTTTGAGGTTGTTAGTTATAACACATTAGCCACAGTTGCATTGAAAATATGACTTCTAGCCATGGCTAATAACCAGAAGTTGAAAAAAAATTAAAGCTAAACACAGTTTTGTACCTAGATAGATTTCAAAATCAGTCAAAAAGACCCTGGTTATCTTTCAAAGCAGGTCTTGACTCAGTGTTGCAACAGCCTACAAACACTTGAATTTGTAAAATCCTGCTTTAATAAGTACAACTAAGCAGGACTGATGCTGACGAGCTTCTAAGGAGCTGTACGTATCAGCAGTTTCAGACAAAAAAAGAGAACTACTGGGAAGATTGAATCATCCAGGCCTGAGTGAAGCTCACACACTGACTACATCTGTGTTTTCAGTGCTCGCTCCGGCTGAGCATCATGCACTGCTTAGCAGGAATCTCAGATTGAACCTAATCAGTTCTCCACTCACCGTGTTTAAATGGTCTTTCTGCCAGGTTAATGGGATTTCCGCTGAAAGGTCCGCGCTCGACGTCTAAAGTGGTCCAGACAATCGCAATGAGCTCCGAGTCAAGTGTGATTAACCCGCTGACCCGCCCGTAGCCATCGCGCCTCAGCTCCCGCTCAGCTCAACTGGAGCCACGTTCGAGTCGGGTCAGATTTACTTCTTACGATGTAAACAAACACATGGTGAAACAAACACTCTGATCAAGTTTAGTCCAGCTTTCAGGCACTGTCAGTCTGAAGGTTTAAACCTGAGCGTCCTGCAGGACATTCCTGAACTTTTGATTGAACAGGATGTTTCTTACGTCCTTATTTGCAGCTCTGACACCAGCAACAGTCTTGATGCTTAACTAGCCCACCCTTGATAATGGAGCAGACTGTTCTGCTTCGATCTACGCCGTGTTATTGTGGTGGTAATCATCTGTTTGCGTGGGTCACTGTGTGCGATGATTTCTCTCCTCTGCTGCCCTCCGACCTTCGTGTAGTACATAAATCTGTGCGTCTGTGTGCTGTGTTTAATCACCAAGCATTAGCCAATGAACCGTCTTCTCACATGTTAGGGAGGCAGAGATGAACAGTGTTATCACCTCTGATGGATTCCTCTGAATGAGTGCTCGCTACTTTATGATTCAGTCCGTCAGTGAAGCGTCGCTGCTTCTGCTCCAGCTCACGGTCTTTTACCTTTATTTATTTAGTGATGATTCACTTGGTGTGGCAGCTTTACTTTAAGTTGGCTGCCAAGAGAAGCCTCCAGGAGAAGTCATGTAGCAGGCTTGACAGATTTCTTTGACATTTCAGCTTTACCTGTGCCATTTGCTGTTGTAGACCTCACCCAGTTTTTCCACGCTAATTGCAAAATGAACTAGAACATTTTGGAGGGTGCCCAAAATTCAAACAGACATTCATTTTCTTCTCTAAAGCTTAGTAATGGTTTGAAACTCTCTTTTCTGATGAAATTCCGAGTTCAAATACAAATGAAGTCAATAAGAGTTTGGGTGTGCACACTTTGGAGTTAGTTAAGAGAAAACAAGAAGTTAGAGTTAGCAGTTAGAGACACTCTGTGATCAAAATACCTACAGTTGGATGTATAAAGTGAATAAGATGTGTGAATTTGTGCAAATAAGATGAGTTTGCAAAAATTTTAGAAAGTTTGATCCACAAAAATGTTGTTGGACGACATCGTCACACTAGTTTTTAACACTATGCAGTCCCTCCAGGATTTCGTGGGCATTTTTTGTGATTGTTGCGGGCTAAAATGCCTGATTTCGGGGGGCATTTTCCTAAAAGTCGCGATGAAAAGTTGAGATTTTTTTTTTACTAAACTCAATAAAAAAACATAACTTTTAATATACGAACCAAAAATCCTTCCTAGTTTTGTAAGATAATCACCAACAAACATTGACATTCTCAAAAGGTGCTTTATTTGAGAACTTTGATAGCTTCTAAACTGACATTCATGAGCATTTCTGGATTGTCCCTGGTCTGCAGCTCTCCTCACATGTTTTGCAGACACAAAGTGTTTGTCGATGCGTTTATGTTCCATGATTACAC